>NC_046659.1:22306930-22312983 GCF_010883055.1 Belonocnema kinseyi | reverse complement strand
TGGGCTAAATACTCGGGGTGTGCATGTCATGCCCTGCAGCTATCATCAGGAATTTCTTGGCTCAAAATGTGGCGACGGTATGTTAAGGTGGAAATGACGGTCATTAAAATGGTCATTACGGATATACGGGCTAGTAGGGGGTGCCATGTTTCTGTCAACTGATATTTCTAATGCATTGTGACTCTCTATTTCTCTCTGATGTCTATAACTAAAAAAGTGTTGGGTATACTCCACCCAACACTAAATTACAATGTAACTTTTGCGTATAAATCATTTTGCTAAGTCGTAAAATATATTTATTTCTGGAGCTCATGATAATCTTTACAAGGAAATGGCCATGATCGACCCACTTATGTTCAGGGAAGATTTACGAATGAGTCATTCAGTATGAGAATCTTCTTTTACAAGAGGGCCAAAAATTAATCAGTGCCCCCACAATATACGATGTTATTAGTCCCTTCTAGAAAAGAATGATTGGATCTAATTGCGAGCGATTGAAAGTAATATCCAATCGTTGCCAATGTTGTTTCTTAATCGGGTCGGAAAGATTCAGAACGATTGAGGTCGGCTATCGTTCTCAATCGGGACGCGAGGTAATTTTCAGGTCGGCCACGGCCATGTTGGTAGCAGCACTTTGATCACGCGGGAATTATTTGAAAATGATTCTTTACTTTTTATTTTTAAATTACATCTCGATAAAAGAAAACTGTTTAAAGATTTCAAATAATTCCCTCGTGATCAAGGAACTATCACTAACAAATTTGCCAGTAATTTTTATAGTGATTTTTCTGAGTTATATTATAATCAACTATTTATTTAAATAGTGCAAAACACTTATAATGTAGAAAGCGTACAAAATTTATAGCGTGTAATACATCATGTAAATTACAGTGTAATTAGTAATCAGGTTAAAGAGTACTGTTGATTGAATCAGGCTTGTTATTTTAAAAATACAAATGTTCTATATTTTATGAAGCCCTTTACAAAAAAATGTTTATATCTTTGTTAATATTATAATAGTTTACCTGCTGAATTGTTTCAATGCGAAATAATATGATAAATTTCAAACCCGATGCGAATTTCGTCAATATTCTTTCAATTTTGAAATCGTATATCCTAATTATTTTGCATAATTATTATTTATCTACAAATATTATAATCTTTTCGCAGTTACCCTTAATTACGAAAACTTCAAAGTACACGGAGAAAAATAGATGTTAGCACAGACTATCTAGTTATTAATAGGTAATATCTTAGCGATTTAACTATGGGACAGAATACTAGATACTGAAGTAGAGCTTCCGTAGATATTAAAAAGAAGATTTTAACTGACAATATCCAAGATATTAAAGGGCATAATCTAAGATATTCAAGAAATATTTTTTAATTGTGCAAAAATTACCTGTAAAGCATGCTATTTTCTATAAAATGCAAAAGAATGTTAATATCGTAGTCCTCTGTTTTTAAAATCCGAATCCTCAAGCATTCGCCTTTTTGCATAGTTATGCGATTTTGGTGTGGAACGGATAACACACTGTTCAAGGCGAATATGAAAAATGCCTGTAGCTGAATCCTCATTTTCTTGAGAAAATTATAACATATCCAAAAACATTTAATCCATTTCCACCAAAACTTATAGTACAATAGATATCCGAAAAACCACAATACACGCAATGAAAGCTCAAGATAGAGACAAAGCGGGGTTAAAATATTTTGTCGCCACGTTACACGTCAGCGACCTTGCTCCGATAAAATTTAGTTTTTTTTAATATCTTAGATATTAACTGTTAATATCACACATCTTATACTTTCAAAATAAACAGATATTGCCCTTTAATATTTTGTATGTTGAATAGAAGATATTAGATATTATGCCATAATATCTATATATTATGGTTAAATATCAAAGTTTTTAATATCTTCTTTTCAATATCTACTGTTCTCCGTGTACAAATTTCGTTGAAATGCGCAGGCGTGCTTACCCTTTTACGTACAATTCAAACGCTTGCGTTTTAAAATGTCTTTTCTGAAATTGAAATAAAAATAGGATCATACATAACAAGCAGAAAGGCTGAAACTGAAATAAGAATTCGATCATAAATAACAAGCTAAAAGGCTATCTCAACAGAGAAGCCGTCACCAAAAGGGTCTTTTGTTCAGCTGTAGGATTATTATTTCGAAACAGTTTTTGTTAAATTTCAAAGTGAACAGCCTAAACCAAAATAATTCGGAATCTAAGGGTTTCGATTATTTCAGATATCTAACTTTTTTTCTTAAATGTTAAAAATTGGAATTAATACAACGTATCCGGTAAATGGAATGATATACGCCAAAACAGACAACATTAATTAAATCAACTCCAAAATAGTATTAAGTGTGCAACTAAGTCCCCGCTGTTTGCCAATAGATGGCTCCAGCAGTAAGTGCTGGTCGATTTTGACATTCGAAACGTCATGAAGCAAGCTTAAACATATGGTAAAAAATCCGTGGTGACACATTAGTGATTTTATTTTGGCGTCATATACTTTTGGTTGTGTTAAAATATCTGATTTTGTGCCAAATAATCATCATTTGCGAGAAGTGTTGATGCGTGAACATTCGGCGAAGCCGACGACGTGGAAGTATGACCGGGCAGTCCTCATGAGTTTATTCTCTTTGGGTTGCTGTAATGAATCCATTTTTCATCACCCGTTATGCTGGGATGAAGAAAACCCTTCCTTTTTTGCCGCTGAAGCAGTTTCTCACAGGCGAAAAAACGACGCTTAAATGGCACAAAATGGCACAAATCAAGAGGAACTCAAGTTCCTTATTTTTAATCATTCCCAACACATGCAATCACTTGGAAATAGCTTGGCGGGTAACTATTAATGCTGAAGCAAGCTATTTTTGCATTTCGTACGGATCCTCATTGAGCAATGCCTCCAATTCAGCGTCTTTGTAGGTTTTTGGCATTTTTTCATGCGGACGGTCGCCAACATTGAAATAATCGTCTTTGAAGTGACGGAACCAGTGACGGCAAGTTGTTTCACTTAGAGCAGCATTTCCATAAACTTTTTGGTGCTCTCGATCCGCTTCAGCCGCCGTTTTCTTCGAATGAAAGAAGAAAATCAACACTTCCCGCAAAGAACGATTATTTGGCAGAAAAACAAATATTTTCACACAACCAAAAGTATATGACGCCAAAATAAAATCACTAATGTATCAACACGGTTTTTTTACCATATGTCTAAGCTTGGTTCATGACCTTTTTGAATGTCAAAATCGACCAGCACTTACTGCTGGAGCCATCTATTGGCAAAAAGCGGGAACTTAGTTGCGCACCTAACATACGAGTATTAGTATATAAGTTATAATTATAAATATGTATAATGAGAAAATTCATCAATTAAAAAAAAGTATTAATAATTTGAAGAAAAATTTTAAAAGGGAGAGTCAGATTAGCGACGGTCAACTACTTAAATAACTCTGCCCGCCTAGTACGTGACGAATACAATACGACTACAAGGTTTTTCTTGATTAAATTTTAGATTTTTTGTTTTAAATGATTAATTATTATTTAATTGTACTTCCCAGTAAAAAGCGTTGAATAGAGGAAAATTAATATTTTCAGATTTCAGCGTAAAAATGAAGATTATTCTAGTTTTTTTAATCCGCGATTTTTCATCTGTCTAAAATGTCATTATAAGAATAGGATATCTCAGAAAATAATTTATTTCTATATCCATAGCGGCCGCCGCATAGTTTCATATTTCCCAAAAGAGAACGTGTTTTCAGTATATTTAATTCATTGTAATAATTTCAAAAAATATGTGTAATAAATTGTTTTAATTCCTTCATGTGGAATATTAGTTTTGAAATTCTAATTTTAATCAATTCAAGTCTGCCTCTCTAGGGCTAAAATTATTTTAGGTCACACATTTGAATGGATTTCTGTAATGAACTTTTTAACACTTTGAAATAAATTATTTAAATATGAATAAATATAAATATGAATATTTTTCGAGTTTATAAGTTATAAAAAGATTTAACAATGAAAAATAGCTTAAATAAATGCTTCCGTTACATTTTACTAAGTCGATTTAGAGGAACAGGATTTGCACTTTTTCTGTCGTTGGGGAATTTTTAGACGGAGGAAAAATCGCTTATTCATAAGAATACAAATTCTTAATTTTTCTGAATTCAACGCTTATTACTGGGTGCTAACATGTTTTTTTTAGGTATTTGGCAACTGGTGAAAGTTTTATCTCACTGCAAGAGCGGTTCCGTATTGGCGTGAGTACAATCCACAAGATTATACCCCAAGTTTTGAAAACCACTAGGGAAACGCTGCAACCAGTTGTGGTTAAAATGCCAGATTGTCCAGAGGGATGACAAAAAATTATTGACGAATTCAATGAGAAGTGGCAATTTCGCCTGTTTGGGGGGGGGGGGGGGGCAATTGACGAAAAGCAGGTTATCATGGTGGTAATGTAATTAAAATTGGTATCTTGTTGAATTATTTTCATACATTATAAAGACAATTTGTTAAATAGTTTTCTAACTTTTTACAATTAGGATCAAAATAAAAGGAGTGACCATGGATAATTATCGCAAACTTATTTTTTTCAGGCTGAGGCACATAGCTAGCTGTTTGTGACGCCAAGTACACATATATAATAATAAATGTCGGCGCTAGAGGCAGACGAGGCGATGGTGGTGTTTTCAGACATAACAATTTTGGCATGTGTCTATTTGATCGTTCACTTAATCTTCCTCCCCCTTCGGAATTATATTCAGGACGTGCATTATTAACGCAAGTATGCGTGGCCGATGAAGCGTTTTCCTTGGAGTTGAATATTATGCGTCCTTTTCCTGGAAGGTCAAGCGGAAGACTGCCTAATGATCAAAAGTTTTTAATGATCTATTAAGCAGAGCAGAAAAGGTTATTGAGACCACTTTTGGCGTAATGACTAGTCAGTGGAGAATATTTTGAACGCCAATAAAAGGAAATATTAATCTCATAAAATACATCATGCTTGGAGCTGTGTGTCTTCACAACTTTTTGCAATATGCTGTTACATCCTCAAAATTTAAAACCAAACTTAATCCGCAATCATAAAACTGAAGATGATAAAAACATCAACTTAAAAGCAGTAGGTAATCACTCGTATGGTAAGCCACAAGTAGTAAACTACGACCGATGATAAATAGGCAACGGTCGATAAAGTATTAAGCGCGAGCTAATTACCCGTGCATTACCATAAGTATACCGACTAATTCAAAGCATCGGTAATTTAGAAATATGTCAGTTATCCTATTAAAAATGTTATATATTATACCCAGATAATAAAGGTTCATTTAATTGTATACCATCTAAGATCACAAGTAAAACTGAAAAGTAGTAAAATAACTATATAGTTAAAATAATTAATTGATGTATCGGCCTATAGAAATTAGAATGAAGAAAATATCTAGGAAAGAGGAAGAGAAGAGTAACGAAAATGCAAACGAATAGTAAGGAAATCAATTTGACTAAAAAGGGGACAATAAAATTAAATTATGGAATATGTTGGAAATATAGATAACGAGAGCAAAAATAGATACGGAACTTTGTCAGTACGTGCCTCGTCGAGTCTTCTCGATCGTACGTGCCTCGTCAAGTTTTCTCAATCGTACGTGCCTCGTCGAGTTTTCTGAATTGTACGTGACTTTACAAGAGGCTTATTCCTATATAAACCCCAGAGTCACCCAGTCATCCCAGATCTGAAACGAGATGTGGTCCAATACTGTGACAGGGTTATGTCCGTGTGAATATAGTAGGAGACGCTGTAAATGACTGAATTGCGCGCGCAACCCATTTCTCCTCTTCTGAATTTGAAAACTCGAAGGTGCACGATTGCCGGTCGGAACACTTCGGCGATTCTATTTATATCTCTATCTGCTTTGAAATAAAATCAAAAGATTGGGATTTTAATAGTTTGATCCGAATTTGAAAGAAATTAAAGAAATTAGCGATTTTGGAATTCATCTCGTTTGGATAAAAACTCAATTATTTGATTGAAAAATTGATTATT
>NC_046659.1:22295592-22306830 GCF_010883055.1 Belonocnema kinseyi | reverse complement strand
GACTTACAACCAAAAAATATTTATAGTTGATAATTCAACCGAAAAATGTAAGTTTTAATCAAAAAGTATAAATTTTTCATAAAGCAATTTAATTTCTACAAAAAAAAAGACGACCTTTAAATAAAACACATGATTTCTTAACCAAAAATGGTATTGATTGTCAGTTTCAAAAATCTATTTTCAACGAATGAGATGAACCTTCAAATAAAAAAAATAAAAAATTTGAAGATGTAGTTGAACTTTTGATAGAAAAGAGGACTTTTTTTACAAAATAGTTACATTTTTAACAAACTAATTAATTTTTCAATCAAATAATTCAGTTTTTATCCAAACGAGATGAAATCCTAAATCGCCAATTTCTTTAATGTCTTTCAAATGCGGATCAAGATATAAATAAGGATATTGTAATATAACATAATTATAATATTATCACTATTAATATACGCATATATTTATATATATAATAGTATTAATATTTATATAATTTATATTTTATACATGAAATAACATAACCTTAAAATATACGCATATCAAGAGGCGCGCGATCTATTCAAATCATGAGAAACGCCAGCATCGAAATCTGGAAATATTAAAATCTCAATCTCCTGAATTTATTTCAAAGCAGTTAGTAGATAGATATATAAATAGAATCGCCGAAGTGCTCCGACCGGCAATCATGCACCTTCGAGTTTTGAAATTCAGAAGAGGAGAAATGGGTTGCGCGCGCAATTCAGTCATTTACAGCGTCTTCTACTATATTCACACGGACATAGCCCTGTCACAGTATTGGACCACATCTCGTTTCAGATCTGGGATCACTGGAGTCACCTCTGGTGTTTGTCTTTAGCTCGTGGCAGTCACACTGTCAATTTCAAGCTTAAATTGTACGAACCGCTTGGAAAAAGTCGCGATCATATCGACAAACCTGAAATATTCCTTAATCCTCGGGCACTGGCGGCGCGGAACTCCATGCCGCTTTTTGATCAAAATTATGATTATTCTCTAGTGTGCGAAAGTACCGCTAGAACGCGCTCAGGTATCTTTCAAGCAACTATCATAATATGGCCCAGTACTCCTTTCTGCTTTCATTATGTTCTTATTAGTCGTCAATGATGTCGTGAAGAGAAAATGTACGCGCTCTCGGCACTAAATTTTTATGCAAGCAACATTGTATCGCCTCAACCAAGTGCCACTCATGTCAAAATACTGAAGACTGATGCCAATATGGAAATTTCTGACGAGGAAAAATAGAATTTAAGACAAAACTACAAATCAATGTTCCTATTATGGAACAAGTTGTCGATTCCGTATAGGCGGCACTACATACCGCCCGCCGGCAATCTACTTCACCTAGTAGGCGCCAGTGCCCGAGGGTTTACGAAGAACCGCATTGTGTCAAGTCGCGTACTTGTATTTTCTATCGTGAAATAGTACGAAGTGTTAAGCGTAAACTACGTCCCTTCGGCCTTCGGTCGTCGTATAAGTTGATTTCCGAATAGTGCGTGTGCATCAACTAAAAATACCCGGTAGAATCCCATCGCTATTACACAAATCATCGGGGATATCATCGACACTACAAATCTTCTCTTGCCCTTTCAAGACTAAAAGGTAGTGTAATTTTTAAATATAATTCTTTTATTGAAAACTCATTTTATGTTCTTATATTTTAATAAATATACCAATAACTTGTGAAAATTGCCATATCATACATAGTATTTTTGAGTTTTTAATAACACGCAATCCCCGTAGGATTGACGAGTGACAACGATCTTACATTAAATAATAGTCAGGTTTTATCACCCTGACTTAATCAGCCCTTTAACCTCCCTTACCTATCCTATTAACAAACTACCGTTGCCTTTTTCTCGGGGCGTAACAATGCGGAAGAAGTTCTAGCAGAAGATGAGTGGCACTATTGTTTTGCTGAATGGATGGTTTCGAGCCCTATTCTGTTATTCAAAGGGAGAATCTGTCAGCGACTCTCATCAGAAATGAATTTAAAAAATACTTTATGGAGGAAGGACAGGCTACATGGTAGCAAAGAAAGGTCGATGAAGGTTCCTTCTAAAGATTTATGAAGGACATTCCTTTCCGAAATTGAAATTTCGGCACTCACAGAATCCGAAAACCATAAAATTTCATAAGTGTCTGTCAGTATGTATGGTTACCTGAATGTTGTAGCCACGCTAACTTTTGAAGGATTTGTCCAATCGAGTCCGCATTTTATACACTTCTGAAGGTCCCCAAAACAAAGGGTAAGTAAAATTTTCCTGCGAAGCGGGCAGATTTTTTTAAATTTCACAGTTAACAGCCTAAAACATAATAATTCGGAATCTACGGTTTCGATGATTTCAGATATCTAACTTTTTTCTCTAAATGTTTAAAATTGGAATTAATACAACGTTTCTCGTAAATGGAATGAGATACACCAAAAAAGACAACATTTTTGAATTCAACTAGAAAATTTGATATTAGTACATAAGTTATAATTATAAATAAGTATAATGAGAAAGTTCATCAATTAAAAACAAATTGTTAATAATTTGAAGAAAAATTTTAAAAAGGAGAGTCGAGTACCGCCCGGTACGTGACGAATACAAAAGGAACATAATTTTACCGTCGCAGCACGCTTAAAATGACCACTAAAAGGACCTTGAAAAGGACCCAAATCTCTCAGACTATCTCAGACACTAAATCATTCAAACCGAACCTTAGTAGTCTCAAACTGGCCAGGATTTTTCCACTGAGAATACTCTGAGATTTCTATCGATAGGGTGCGCGCGCACGCTGGCGAATTTCAGTTTGCTGCGCATCTCATCCTAGTCGCACAACGACTTTTCGTCTGTGTTGCTCGTTGCTGCCAGGCCGCACATTCGCCATTACAGGTTCTCTCCATTACTGTTTTCTGTCAAATGTCCAAGTTTTGAGACTCCCTGAATCCGAAAAATAGGTTTTTACAAATGTGTTTGTCTGCCCGCCTGCGGATAGTTTTTTTTCTTTGCACGACGACTTTCGAAAGAATTGACTGATTGTGTTTCCTTTGGTCAATTCTTTTACGATCTCAAAATGAAGGTTAAGTTCATTAGACAGCCATTTTGGATACAAAATCAAAAAGTAAGCGTATTTTGAAAATGTTTGAGACCACTTTTTTCAAAATTCAATAATTTTCTGTACGGATATTCATATATCCTAATGTATGATATATTCATATATGAACCCTGGTGGACCAAAAGAACTGAATGGAGCCTCTACAAAGTACCCGCAAAGACCCCATTGGGTCCCCATTCGATTCCTTTTTTAAAAAAATCAAAAAACCAGAAATAACAAACTTTTAAATTGTTGAAATTCGGATTCTACGTTGAAATTTGCATTAGAAACTCACGGAGTAATCGCAATACTTTTTCTTGCAGCGTTAAAAACTTACCAAAATAAAATACATGTCATTTACATGGGCGTAAGGCGCCTTCAAGTGCATCTTCTTTTAGTAGCAGATAATAAGCGTTCCGTTGATAACTTTAAGAATTTGACTGAATGCTAGCACCACACAGTGGATACCCCAGACAACAACGCAGTAATGCAAGTGCGAGAGAATTTTATTTTTAAACTTCGTGCGCAACATACTACTTGACCGAATATGGATGCGCTTGAAGTCACCTTCAGCAGAATTTAATGACATTTTTTTTAATGTTGAACGCTGCAAAAAAAGTATTGCGATTACTCCGTGAGTTTCTAATAGAAAATTTAATGCAGAATCCGAATATCCGTTACAAAAATAAATAGGCAGTCGCGGATACTTGACCAGGGGTGGTCCCGAAGGAATTAACCCCCAAGCGGAGGTGTGAAAACTGTGCCGAAAGCTCAACGGCACCTGGGTGAGGTGTCTAGAACGGTGACTCTGGGATGCCGGGCGACCTCTCAGAGTACGCAGCATTATCCTTGCATGCGGGGCTCTACAAGGATGGACGAACCCCTTTCCCTAGCTTCTCGTGGGAACAACAATGACAACACCAAACATAGTTGTAGTAAGTGCGGTTCAAAACAACAGAACGCGATGGGCTCCCGACCATAGGTCGGCCAACAATGCCGACCAATCTAGAGCTGGGGGAGCCAATGAAAATGGATTCAATGCTATGGATCGGCGGGATATCGCGACCTTTGGGTGGACGGAGCGACTGAATCATGACTTGCTAGAGTACTACGATGCGAGTGTGACCCCTGAACGGGGTTGCATGGCACGGCTACATGCTCTGTGGTGCGAGAAACACCCGGAGTAATCGACCTTTTCGCAGCAACGTCTGCGAAACCATGCTGAACTACTCCGAAAATGCGGCTATGTAAGCGGAACGCCTTTTCTGCCACAGCTAGAACAAGCCGGCAACAGAGAAAGAGAGGCGACACTAAGACCAACCGCGGGCAGGCACCCAATAGAGGAAGAGCGATGCTTTACGACCCAGAGAACCATCAACACCAAGGTTTCTCTCAAGCCTAAAGATCTGGCTAAAATGGATGACGAGCTTCGTGGACATTTTTCCGGAGAATTTGACCTCTGGGCTGTCAATTATTGTGTGTATAATGCAGAGAGAACTTTGGCCGATGCGAACCGTAAAACAAAACCAACGGTTGATCATAAAACCAAAAGACGAATGCATCAACTTGCCATAAAGATAGGCTGGGCAAGGCAGTACGCGTCCCGCATTCAGTGTGTGATTGACTGCATCACATCTGGCAGGAAGTTTACCGCCAAGGTTCGAAGGTTCGCGCGCGAACTCCGGACTCGTTACCATAAACTTAACAATTCAAAGCTGCTGACCATCAGTCAGCATATTGTTGAGAGAATACGGATACTATCTGACGCTAACAGAAGTCTAGAGCGGAGGGAGAGGTGGGTCAGAGAAAATCAACAGTTTAGCTCTGACCCATCTCGACTCTTCCAAGACCCTCCAGTTACTGTCGAACACCCACCCAAACCAGAGGAGGTCGAAGTATTTTAGAGAGAAGTTTACGAAGTGCAGCATAGACTGGACGAAGACTCAGAAAATATAAATAGCTTCAAGGAGTTATGTGTTGCCCTCATAATACCTGATAAAGAATGCCCACCCATCACTACCGAAGAGGTGAAAAAAGTATTAAGAGGGATGAAGAACTATTCCGCACTGGACCAGATGGTATCAAAACCTTCTGGTGGAAGAAGTTTTCTTCAACCCATCCGCATTTGGCCCGTATTTTCACCTCATATTTGAAGTCGGAAGAGCCGATTTCGGAGTGGTTGGTGGAAGGGCGCACAATACTCCTGCCGGCAAGAAATGTATGAACAACGAGGCTCAAAGAAAGACGTAGCCGGATGTCGGGAGAACCTGCTCATCGATAGATGTGTCTGCAAACATGTAGCATTCTACCAGTGTGACCTATCGATGGCCTGAATTGATTATCGGAAAGATTTCGATTCGAACTCCCATAGACTTATCATCTGTCTTTTGGAAATCTTAAAGGTTCATCCGCAAATAGTTCGTTGCAGAGAGAGATTGATGCCGCTTTGGAAAACCAGATTTACTATCTCATCTGGAAAAAATCGTGTGACAATTAACAAGTTCACCTTTCAGAGAGGTGTCTTTCAGGGCGACACCATGAGCCCACTCCTCTTTTGTCTTACATTATTGCCACTATCTCTAGCACTTCGCCATTCCGACGGGTACTTGTGCGGCAAACCTGCAAATCAAAAGTACAAAATCACTCATGTATTTTACATGGACGATCTTAAGATCTATGCTAGAAACAACGAGCAAATACATCTAGCTCTAGGGATTGTCGAACGATATACTAAGGAAATTGGAATGGAATTTGGGTTAGACAAATGCGCCAAGGTTTATTTGAAGCGAGGAAAACTTAATGGCGTCCCTAAAGATCCTGAGCTCGTTGATAGAAGCGCTATATGACATCTTTGCGCTGGAGAGACTTATACATACCTGGGCGTGCCACAGAGCCGCATTCAGGATGTGACATCTATAAAGGATACTCTTCGAAGCAGATACAAGCGTCTCATCCGACAGATTTGGTCTTCCGAACTGTCGGCGAGGAACAAAGTATTTGCAACGAACATGCTTGCCGGCCCGGTAGTACTCTATTCATATGGAGTAGTTTCATGGACGAAGAACGAGCTCAGATCCCTTGATATCGGGACAAGAAAGGTTATGCACATGAACAAAAGCATGCATCTTAATTCTTCCGTTCCGCGACTGTACATCTCACGCTGTCAAGGTGGTTGCAGAATATTGAGTCTTGAATGTCTTCACAACAGGATTACTCTGGGTACAGCACATAGAGTTGCAAATGGAAGAGACCCTCTTCTTAAAATAGTCAGGAATCACGAAGAAGTGGGCAAAGGAGCGTTTCTGTACAAAGCAGCGGAGGAGGCTGCTGAAACACTCGGACTGGACTTCAGTATTAGGAGTGAGCAAAATGCATCAAATCTTATTTCTCTCGAGTACTCACTCCTGAAAGTTCGGATTGAGAAAGCACAAGAGAAAAACTTTCATGAACAGCTCCTCGATAAGAGGATGCACAGTATCTTCCACAGAAATGTGAAGGATCATTCAATGTCTTGTGGGCTAACGTTTGTTTTC
Source organism: Belonocnema kinseyi (assembly GCF_010883055.1). Taxonomy (NCBI): domain Eukaryota; kingdom Metazoa; phylum Arthropoda; class Insecta; order Hymenoptera; family Cynipidae; genus Belonocnema; species Belonocnema kinseyi. The sequence continues at coordinate 22,300,210 of NC_046659.1, read as the reverse complement.
CTTAAATCGCCTGGATTAAAGTCTGGTACGGAGGGTTTCATTTTTGCATGCCAAGACGGTGACATTTCCACCTTAACATAGCTGCAGGGCGTGCCATGCACGCCCCGAGTATTTAGCTCACATACTATCTACTTCTCCAACTCACGCGGGAACGACCTACATTGAAAGACATAATGCTTCACTAAGAGTGCTTTATTACCATCTCTGTCACTCTTACGGCATTAACCTTAATATCGCTCCTCTAAATGCTCCTAGGGAAATCAAGTCAATTTTCGAGAATGGGAAGTGCCGCATATACTGAAACTTTATATGCTCAACAATTGTTTCTGTTGCTCACTCGAGGCCTGACATGGTTCTTCTTGACTACGAGAAGCGAACCATATTCGTTATCGAATTTCCGGCACCAGCTGACAAAAACATCATGGCCAAGGAGAATGAAAAGAAAGAGAGGTATCGAGACCTTATAAGGGAGTTGCAACGATTCTACCCGGAATATTCTGTTAAACTAATCGTCTTTATCATCGGCGCTCTTGGAGGTGCAAAGCTTTCACTTGCTAATGGCCTAAAAAGCATCCCTGCGTGTCAACTATATGCTAAAACACTTGCGGGAAAACTGCAGAAGGCGGTAGTCCTTGGGTCGCTCCGTGTTCTTAGGGTGCACAAGGCTTTTGCTGGATCGTCGCATTGATTCCTTTATAGACTGTAGCCAGCTATCTCACGGTCATGAGACGTGGTTGTGGCTGAAATTTTACCGCGATTTCGCTGGGAGTGGGTGCAATTTTACAGATTAGCACCCGCTCACGGCGTCCCCATTTAAAGTTTGTTTAGGCACACCGTGATCCTTTATATCATTCTGAGTACGTTCGTAGGTCTCGAAGTTTTCAGACTCCCTGAGTCAGAAAGATTTTTATGAGGGCGTATGTCTGTTTGTCTGTAGTATTTAGTACTCGTATTATGTCCTTCAGCACACTTTTTGAGGACCCAAAAAGCAAGAACGAGTTCGTTAACCAGCCATTTTGTATAAAAATTCAATAACTGAGCACATTTTCAAAATTTTCTAAACCATGTTTTTTCCAGATTTGGAAATTCTATTTACGGTTGTCCATAGTACTTTCAAACCCGCACAATTTATTCATATGACTTTTTTCAATAAAGTCAAAATTGTCAGAGTTATAGCATTTTCAACATCCTAAAAAACAAACGAAAATTAACATTTCAAGACAAACAACGCAAGATATGAAAAAAGGGCATGAGTAAATAAATGTTTCTTTCTGGAAGCCTAACAATTTTATCATAACTTTTTTAGCATAAGAACTTTTGAAAATTCTATATATATGGTTTTCCGTAGTGCTCAGAAACACGAACAATTTATCTCAACGACTTGTTTTGATAAAAGCAAAATTATTAAAGTTATATAATTTTCAAACCCCCAAAAAACAAACGATAATTAACATTTTAAGCCAAGCAACGCACGACATGAAAATAGTCGGTAGAAAAAAATGTTGCTTTTTTAAAGCCCTATAATAATATTCTGTTTCGACATTGAATTTCATACTCTTAATGGTTCACATTATACTCACAATGTCGTAGGACATATAAAGACGTTTTTAGATCGTCCTTTTGATGTCCTGGTGCCCACAGGGAGGTCTTTCACTTTTTAGCGTAAAAAAATAATCATGTCTCTTATAGGATTAGGATACCCAAAGAAAGTTTCTGTAATGTCTTCGAAAACATTAAAAAACAGAATCACAGATACTCATAAGGAAATGAAAAGTAATCTCTGTGAAACAATTTAAAAAGTAAGCGTAGTCTCAGCAGAAGTTGATTTATGGTCGAAATCAAAAAGGTCAAAGATTTTTTTTAATTAATTAGATAATATAATTATATTAAAATTAGGAGTAATAAAAGTGTGAAGTTTCAAAACTTTTTTTTACATTAAACTAAACAATAGTTGATATTCCATAGGAGCTACTTAGTCATTAAGGAGCACTGGCTTGATCAAGAATCTTTAGAATCAAAATCTACGGTTTTAGCGTGTCGCAGAATTACAGGTAGTCACACTTACGACGTGCTAGCACGAGAAATAAACGCAGTATTTGTACAGTATCATGTTCAAAATAAAGTAGGCTATATGACTACTGACAATGGTTGAAAGTTCACCAAGGTTTTTAAGTAAGTATTCATTTTGTTTTTTGGGAATTATTATTCTAAGTATGTTTTAATCTCTTAAATTAATCATTTTTTAGAGTTTACCAAGCAGCTGATAATGCAAATTAGAATGAAACTGATGATGAAAACGGCGGTGAGAACGGTCTGATGGTCAAATAATTTTACCAACTTACCATAGGTGCGGTAGTCATTCACTAAATTTGGTTGCAGAGCATGATTCTGAGACTGCTCTTGAAAATAGCCTCTTTGAAAAGATTTTCAGAAGTACCTTTGCAAAGTGTACTGCGCTTTGGAATAAGCAAAATAAGTCCACTTTAATAGCTGATAAAATATATGACTTACTTCACGTTTATCTAAAAACCCCTAACGATACAAGGTTTAATGAGAAATTTGACTCCATGTTACAGTTGGACCAAAATCTAGACACGAATAAAGATAACGTGAACAGTTGCTTTGATTACTGCAGTCTTCCAAGGCTATCAGGAGATGAAGTTGAATTTATAAGAGAATATTGCAAGGTTATGAGCCTACTTGCAAAAGCCTTAGATATTCATAAAGGAGAGAAAAATATGTTCATGGGATATCTTTTACCAGTTATATCTCAATGGAAGGCTTCTCCAATAAGAATTGAAGAAGATGGTCTTAAACGATGCAATCCTTTGGTAGAAAGCATTCAGGCTGGAATTCAAGAAAGATTTGGAGGAATGTTCCATAACACTGATTTTGTGTTGGCTAGTTGTCTACATTCAAATTTTAGATTTGACTGCCTACCAAGTGAAAAAAGGGCTGATGCTGAAAGAAAACTAAAGGATCTGTTCAGAAACACATTTTGTCTTGAAAAAAACTGTGATGCTGAATCTCAGAAACCGCAAGAAAGTAATGACAGCACTGAAAATGAGTTCTTCACATTTGAAGTCAACGAAAGTTCATAAACTAATTTTCAAGAATTTTATGACTTTCAAAAACTTGAGTAGAGTAAGTCGAAATTGACTGTGTTTCATTCATTGCCAAAGATGAAATCATTATTCATTAAATATAACACTGCTTTACTAAGTAGTGCTTCAGTGGAAAGATGATTTAGCACCGCAGGTTTAATTTTAAACGAAAAGAGGAACAAACAAACATTGAACAATAATTATTATGGTAAAACTTAAATTTTTGTAAAACTTATATTAATTTGTTCCATTAATACATCATCTTTCTTGATATGCGCTATTTTAGTCAAAACTTCAACTTCAGGCGCCTTTTTTAATTTAATATGATATATTACAGTTAATTTTATAGAATATAAATATTCACTAAAGTTTCTAAGAGTTATGAACAATTTGATTTTTTATAGTAACGGCGTTACTTTACAGAAAAGTAACGGTAACGGTGACGCGTTACATTTTTCCGGTAACGGTGAGAACTCTGTTGACTTCTGAATATATTACAAAACCTACACAAATTTCTAGCACTGACAGACTCATCGCTAAAAATATTACATTAACAAAACATTTTTTAAATTCTCATAAAAACTTATTGGTTACACAAGCAGACAAAGGGAATGTTACTGTTGTGATGGATAAACAGGAAAATACGTTGACCCCTTGAAAAAATTACAAAGAAATACTTTTAAATTAATTAACAAATGGAAAATTAATAAATTTCTTAGTGCTAATGTCCAAAGAAAATACCTCATAACTGAAAATACAAATATTACTAGATTTTTTGGTCTTCCTAAGATCCATAAACAAAACTAGCCTCTTAAACAATATTTCCTTCAGATCTGGTTATTAAAGGTACAGAGAATAGGTGGCTTCACATTAGAAAATATACAGAAATTCCTTTAGATTATTTCAAAAAGGGTATCGTTTTCTTAATGGAATCTACTTATTTTAAATTTTAATTTAATTGTATATCCAACCACCCTATTCAACATAAAATAGGAATTGTTAAAAACCTATTCGATGCGAATTTCGAATTTAAAATTAAAAACTGTTTTTAGTGTCGATTCCAAGTTAAATACATTTATTAAATTAGGTAAAGATAAATTAGACACTTTAGACAACTGTAACGTAATTTATAGAATCACGTTTTATTTCAGCAGGACCTATGTAGGAGAAGCAAAACGCCCCCTACGAATTATAATAAAGGAACATGAAAATAACATCAAACATGTGGATAAAATCACAAAGTCATAGCTAAACATTTGGTTCAATGCCATGAAAGGGATCCAACTGTCATAAAATGGGTAGAAGTTGACCCTACTGCAAATGCCTATATAGGTGCCTGTAAAGGTCACTAATAGGATTCTATCTAAGGATCCTATACGTGACCTATATAGGATCCTATATTGGGTTACCTAACGAGGGTAGTTCAATAAGTCCTTAGAATGACCAATAGATGGCGCGCGAATCGCTCCAAATCATCTGTTTTCAGTCAGCACCACTCCCGACTAGATATATGG
>NC_046659.1:22260901-22295492 GCF_010883055.1 Belonocnema kinseyi | reverse complement strand
AGACGTCATTGCCTCTGTAAGTGCTTATTTTGAGGAACTTCCGAAAACGCACTTTTCTGAAGGATTAAAAAAACTTGAAAAGCGATTGAACAAATGTATAGACCTCCAAGGAGATTATGTAGAAAAATAAAAAAAAATTTACCCAAAAAAAATTGTTTTTATACTTCATTCTAAGGACTTATTGAACTACCCTCGTATATAGGTCAGTATAGGTGCCACCTATAGGAAATGAAACAGCTTCCTGCATAGGATCCTTTATAGAATCCTAAATGATTCTATGGTAAGGGTATGGGTTCCTTCTTCCTACTTTAGAATCCATATAAGAACCTTTACAGGTTCCTACTACTAGGCAATCGCATAGTCAAAAATAACTACTGCGCAGCTGTACCTGCTATAGGAAACTACTGCGCAACATTTCCAGTTCATCATCTGTCCTATATGGGTCATTAATAGAATTCTATATAGTATCATATGCAGGAAGCTGTTTCATTTCCTATAGGTGGCTCCTATACTGACCTATATAGGTGACCCTATATAGGATCCTATATAGGTCACTTATAGGATCCTTATATAGAACCATATTAGAGACCTATATAGGTATTTGCAATAGGAAAAATCCTACATGTTGAGCCTAATTTTTATAAGCGTGTCTGCTGAAATGATTTTTATCAAAAAAGAAGACGAAAAATGTCTCAACAAAGTAACTGATTTAAACTTCAACGATTCTTACAACATGATTTTAGATTCGTTATGGAATGGAAGCTTCTAATGTGTCCCCTAAGGGTTTACATTTTTCTTACACCTTCTCTATTCCTTTACACACCCTCCACACACTTACTTGGTGGTGGAAGGGGGACCTACAGTTTAAGGTGGGTTCCGAACCACCAAGAGCAACAGCCTTAAGTACTTAGAGAAAACCTTTTTCTCTAGAGGTACCGGTCCCAGGACTCTCCGGAGATGAACAACTCCCTTGCTAGTTTAGTGTTCACCGCATGGGCCACCGAGACTCTTCCAGAGTGCGAGGCGGGAATCGAACCCGCAAGCCGAAGGAGTGGGTCCAAAGCCTACGCTTTAGCCCCCACGACCATTGTCCCACTTTTTTAGATTCGTTATGATAACACCTATCTTGCGTCTGCTTATAGTCTATCTACGTTTTAATCTGTGAACTATATACTACTTCGAATTTCTAACCATTGTTCAGTTACTCTATTTTTATGCAATCACATATATACACACGCTGTCATCCATTTAATTTTATAATTTAACGACTCACAAAAATTTAGAATTCAATATATAAATTTCTACATAATGACCTAAGGTAATTTAATTTTTACTATTTCTGTAATTACCATCATTTTATAAATTTGTACACCATTTTAGTTAATGATTGATATTTTACGTTTGTATTGGATAATCCGATGAGGGAATCGGTCTGATTCCGAAACGTCATGTATACATTACCGAATAAATATTCTGGAAGAATTCGACAAATGGTTTTTCTTACCAATACTATTTATATCAAATTATCATTTACGAAGGAATTCATTGCTAATTACGTGCACTGAATTTTTGCGACGCAAAAAATCCAGGAACTTTTTTGAACAACCTGGCTTCAGGTGACTCTGACATTTAAAACTCAGGAACAGTAGTTAACTATTTATATAAAATTCTCCTTTGCGCAGCAAGTTAGTGCTAATTAAGTGCTCTGGATTTTTTCTATGCAAAAAATTCGGGGCCTTTTTTCCACAAAAACTTGTAGTAATGCTGGCTTAGGTGAATCTGGCACTAAAAACTAGGTAACTATGAATTGTATCAATTTCTCCTTTACGCAAAAATTAAATGATAATTAAGTGCTCTGAATTTTTGCCATACAAAAAATTCGAGTTTTTTTCCACAAAACCGTGTATTAATGCTGGCCTCAGGTGACTCTGGCAAATAAAACTCGGGAACTATGAGTTGAATAAAATTCTGATTCGCGCAGGAATTGAGTGATAATTAAGTGCTCTGGATTTGTTCCATAGAAAAATACGGACACATTTTTTCTACCAAAAACGTGTAGCAATTCTGGCTTCAGGTGGCTGTTATATGAAACTCGGAAACTATTAGTGGTATCAAATTCTTCTTGGCGCACGAATTTAATTCTAATCAAGTGATCTGGATTTTTGCTATAGAAAAAATCTGCCTGCGTGGCAGGCACATGCTCATAGCGCGCTGCGCGCGCTCGCTAATTTGAGCGCGCCTAGGACGCACGACTGTTCATTCTCACGCTTCGCGCTCGATAATATATTTATCTCGCGCTCCGCGCTCGATAATGTATTTACCTCGCGCTCCGCGCTCGGTCTTTGCATTACCCTCCACATTTGTGCACAAACCACAATGCGAAATTTTCTACATTGTATATTAAAAACTATTATATCAAATTCCTATTACAATTTCTTTTTGTGCGTACCTTGGTTTGGCAGTGCTTGTTCAGATATGGATAATTTGAATAATTTGCAAGTATTTTTGTCAAGTATCGGAGTGACAACATTTTCTAAAACTTGAAAAAAAAAGATCTAAAATGTTGAAAAAGCTCTAATTTTTTAAATGGTGTGCTAATCGAAAAATTCGGCTAAATTAGTTTGAAATGTATTTTGTATCTACTGAAAATTTTGAATAAAATTTTTGGATTTATGAAAAAAATCATTTTTTCTATTCTTTGAAATTTTTCAAATTTTCGAAAAGAATATAATTTTTCCAATTTTCATGAAAATTTAACATTTTATTTGGATAAGTTGCAAGTCTTTGACCCATCTATGAGAAACTTTGACAACAATTTATAAAATTTAACAAAAAATTTGAAATTTTGAAAATGCTCTCAATTTTTCAATTGTGGTTTGAAATACCTGATTAACGAACTTAGCCTTTATTTTGGGGACCCTCAGAAGTGTATCAAATGCGGACTAGATTGGACAAATGCTTCAAAAGTTAGCGTGGATACAACATTCAGGTAACCATATATACAGACATACATACATACAGACAGACAGACACCGATGAAATTGATGGTTTTCGGATTCTGTGATTACATTAAATTCTTCTTTGCGTAGGAATTTAGTGTTAATTATGCGCTCTGGATTTTCGCTATGAAAAAAAATCGTTAGTAAGTGTAGTAATGCTGGATGCAGGTGACTCTGGCATTAAAAACTCGGAAATATGTATTGTACCAAATTCTCCATTGCGCAAAAATGTAGTGCTAATTCAGTTCTTTGAATTTCTGCTATGCGAAAAATCGAGGAACTTTTTTGTGTAACAAAAATTTTGGCTTCAGGTGACTCTGCCATATAAAACTCAGGAACTACTTAACATATTAAATTCTCCTTTAGGCAGAAATTTAGTGCTAATTAAAGTACCCTGAATTTTCTCTATGCAAGAAGCCCGGGGACTTTTTTTACAAAAACGCGTAGTAATGCTGGCTTCAGGTGACTCCGAAATTAAAAACTCGGGAACTACTAAAATCCTTCTTTGCGCAGGAATTTAATGCTAATTAAGTGATATGAATTTTTTGTCAGCAAAAAAGCCGGGAACTTTTTTGTAACAAAAACGTGTAATAAAACAGGCTTCAGGTGACTCTGGCATATAAAACTCAGGACCCCATATTTATATCAAATTCTCCTTTGCGCAGGGATTTAGTGCTAATTACGTACTCAGGATTTTTTTTATGCAAAATATCCGGGAATTTTTTTTTACCAAAAACGCGTATTAATGCTGGCTTTAGGTGACTCTGGCATTAACAACTAAGGAAGTATGAATTGCATCAAATTCCCCTTTGCGCAAAAATGTAATGCTTTAAGTTCTTTGAATTTTTATATGCAAAAAATAGGGCGGCTTTTTTTAAACAAAAAATTGTAGTAATGCTAGCTTCAGGTGACTAGTATATGAAACTCGGAAACTTTTAGTTGCCTCTAATGCACCTTTTCGCAGGAATTTCGTACTAATTAGGTGCTCTGGATTTTTGCCATGCAGAAAATCCAGGGCCTTTTTTTGTACCGAAAACATGTAGTAATGCTGGCTTCAGATGACTCTGTCCTATGATACTCGGAAACTAGGAATTACATCAAATTCTAATTTGCTCAAGAATTTAGTGCTAATTAAGTACTCAGGATTTTTTGTATGCAAAAAATACGGATAACTTTTTTTCTACCAAAAATGTGTGGTAATATCGGCTTCAGGTGACTCTGACATTAAAATCTCGGGAACTACTGTTTACATGAAATTCTCCTTTGCACAGGAATTTAGTGTTAATTAAGGGCTCTGGATTTTTGCTATGCAAAAAAATCGGGCATTTTTTTAACCGAAAACATGCAGTAATGCTGGCTTCAGGTGACTGTCGAATTGGAATTTCGGGAACTATAAATTTTATATAATTCTCCTTTCCACAGGAATTCAGTGTAAATTAAGTGCACTGCATTTTTCTTATGCAACAAATCCGGGGACTTTTTTGCAACAAAAATGTGTAGTTATGCTATCTTCAGGTGACTCTGGCATATAGAACTCGGAATTATGAATAGTATCAAATACTCCTTTGCGCAGGAATTTAGTGCGAATTAAGTGCTCTGGATTTGTTCTATAGCAAAAAACGGACACATTTTTTCTACCAAAAACGTGTAGCAATACTGGCCTCAGGTAACTGGTATATGAAACTCGGAAACTATTAGTTGTATCAAATACTCCTTTTCGCAGGAATTTAGTTCTAATTAAGTGCTATGGATTTTTATATGCAAAAAATCCGAGCACTTATTTTTACCCAAAACGTATAGTAATGCTGGCTTCAGATGACTCTGACATTAAAAACTGGGGAACTATGAATTTTATCGAACGCTCCTTTCCACAGGTATTTAGTGCTAATTAAGTGCTCTAGATTTTTCTATGCGAAAAATCCGGGCCCTTTTTTTTACCGAAAACGTGTAGCGGTGCTGGCTTCAGATGACTGGTACATGAAACTCGGAAACTATTAGTGGTATCAAATTCTCTTTTGCGCAGGAATTCAGTGAGAATTAAGTGTTCTGGATTTTTGGTATGCAAAAAATCTGGGCACCTCTTTGCCGAAAACGTTTAATAATACTAACTTCAGGTGACTGATATATAAAACTCGAAAACTATTAGTGATATCAAATTCTCCTTTGCGCAAGAAATTAGTTCTAATTCAGCGCTCTGGATTTTTGCTATGCAAACAATCCAGGCACTTTTTTTTACCGAAAACTTGCTGCAATTCTCTCTTCAGGTGGCTTGTATATGAAACTCGGAAACTGTCAGTGGTATCGAATTTCTAATTCAGTGCTCTGGATTTTTGCGATACAAAAAATCGATGTCGTTTTTTTTTACCAAAAATTTAGTTCTAATTAAGTGCTATCGTTTTTTAAATGCAAAAATCCGGAAACTTTTATTTGCCGAAAACGTGTAGTAATGCTGGCTTTAGATTTCTCCGGCATATAAAACTCGGGAACTATGAATTGTATCAAAGGCTCCTTTGCGCGGGAATTTAGTGCTAACTAAGTGCTCTGGATGTTTTTATGCAAGTAACCCGGCACTTTTTTAAAGAAAACGTGTAGTAATGCTGGCTTCAGGTGACTCTGGCATATAAGAGTCGAAAACTACTATTTCTATCAAATTCTCATTTAGGCAAAAATTTAATTCTAATTAAGTGCTCTAAATTTTTCCTATTCAAAAAATCCGGGGACTTTTTTTTACCAAAAACGTATAGTAATGCTGGCTTCAGGTTACGGTGGCATATAGGGCTCGATAACTGTGAATTGTATCAAATTCTCTTTTGCGCAGCAATTTAGTACAAATTAGGTGCTCTGTATGTTTGCTATGCAAAAAATCCGGGCTCTTTTTTTTACCGAAAACCAATAGTAATGCTGTCATCAGGTGACTGGTATATGAAACTCGGAACCTATTAGTGGTATCAAATTGGCCTTTGCGCAGGAATTTACTTCTAATTAAGTGCTATGGATTTTTGTATCCAAACAATCCGCGTGCTTTTTTTTACCAAAAACATGTAGTAATGCTGGCTTTAGATTTTTCCGGCATTTAAAACTCGGGAACTATAAATTGTCTAATTATCAAAGGAAAAGCCAGTCCAGCTACTAAAGGCAATGTAATGAGACTTCCCTGGCATTGTGAAGATTTTTTTAAATAATCAAGGCAAAAGACATTTTGGACTATTAAATATATTTTGTAGTCCAGATAATTAAGAAAAGACTATAGGTCAGTCAAAGCAACAAAGGCAAGACATGTTATTATTCCAGTCGAATAAGACGACACTATAGATTAGTCCAACCAGCAAAGGCAAGACATGTTATTAGTCCAGTCAGTTAAGGCAAGACGTGTTATTAATCCAGTCGGTTAAGGCAAGACTATAAATTAATCCAACGAACAGTGGCCAGACATATTATTATCCTAGTCAGTTAAGACAAGACTACAAATCAGTTCAACCAAAAAAGGCAAGACATGTTATTAGTCCAGTCAGTTAAGTCAAGACTATAAATCAGTTCAGCCAAAAAAGGCAAGGCATGTCAATAGTCGAGCCGGTTAAAACAAGACTACAGATCAGCCCCACCAATAAATGCAAGACATATTATTAGTTCTGTCAGTTAAGACAAACTTGTGTACGCTGGGCTTTTTATGCAAGCAGGCTTCGCTAATGGCTTGTTACTGTCTGTGGCCTGCATCAATGACATTTTCAAAGCAATGCTATCGTAGGATATTTGATCCGCTGTGACTGATGTCGTGCATACCCAAAATACTATAATATGCTCGCAATGTGGGCACATGAACCAAGGGTTCTAGCGCCAGTCTTAAATGTGCAATAATACCCTAAGATAAGTTCGATAGGTTCTTTATTTGCAAAGCCCTCATTCTCTTGCCTGTTAAAGTCTCCTTAAATATATGCTATCTATAGTTGGTATTTGGTAACATTTCTGAATCGGGAATACATTCGCACTCTAATGAGTCCACGTTTATCTAATAGTTTGTATATTTGAAACTGTTCAGCTTGTTCTTTTTAAAATTTGTCTGGTATGTAAGCAGGTGCAAGCTTTAGTTGATATATTCCCATTGTAAGATCCATTAAATAATTGAAATCAAATCTTGGAAAATATCGTGCATAATTGGCGTTTAATTAAAACCACCGTGACTTTTCTCGTGTGAAGGTTTTCTATTTCAACTCTAGCTTGAATAGCATTAGGTGTACGAGACTTTTATAACATTCTTTCCCCTACTTCCGCAGTTGCTTCCTCCATAGCGATTGGCTCTCGATATTTATTTAAAAATAGCGCCGGCAATTCGGTAAAAGTCTCCAATGTTGATGGCATGGTTTATGGAAACAGTTCCTTCAAAGAATTTAAAAACGGATTTTATATGAGCATTTCACGCCTCTACTAGCCACGTTGTCTTTGTAATTATTCTAGAGTCATTTGCAGCTTGAGTATCAAGTTTAAACCATTATCGAAGACCTGCAGCATCCATTTGAAATTAGTTTTCAAGCATTGATGCATCATTATTCCTAGAGTCCGAAGGATAAGGGCCATGGATATCTAGTATGTATCCATCTGGAGCTACAACAAGGGCTGGCTTAATTAAATGACGTCCCTTATGCATTGAGTATGACGGGCTTAGTGATCTGAATTTACTGGATTTATGCATATATACATACGTTCCATCGATGTATGCAATTGCAACAGGGTCATTAAGGATAGGATTTTAGAGCCTATTTGCAAAATCTGTCACATGTTTTTCTATGTATTGCTCTCTTGTAATTACATTTAATTCAATATTGTGAGGAACAGGACGTAACATCAGCGATCTTCGGACGATAGCAATGGTCAGACTAACAGCTTGCCTACTACTAAATCGGAAAATGACTTTTAAAGTATCATCGGATAAGTTTTTATGCATTTTACATAAAAATGTTAAGGGATCCTTTTCTTCACATAACGAACCTTATCTACAGGTTCAGACACAGGATCACAATATGTGTACAGCTCTCTAAACTGATCACGTGTTATTGGACTTTTGGATCTGAAATCATCTTCTGAAAATGTTTCTTCATTGTCAAAATCAGGCTCATCAATTATGGCTGATTGACGTAAACTCTTCAAGAAATTCTGCAGTTCTGTGCCGAATAAACGATAAGGCCTATTTACCAATTGTAAGCCGTCCAATAAAATATGCGGTATAAAGCCTTTAGTGTCTAAATGTTGAAAACAGCAGCGAGCTGATTCGGGGACGTAGGTATTTTCTATAATAAAAATATTAACCCGGCACTCGACAAAAAGTCTTACAAAAGCTTCCAACCGATTGCAAAGTATGTAAGAACCATGCCTCTTGTGCTTAATTACATTAGAGTCTTAAGCATTCTTCATTCTGTTCTACTTAACGTATTTCGGCGTTAATACTTCGATTGCAATTTACACATACACGACTATCATTTTGTATCTCTTGAGGAGGATGATTGAGATTACCAGAACAAAAAATTGCGATCTGACACTTTTGCGCATCCAGTTCTTCAGAAATACGCACCATTGCGCGAAGTTCTGATCCACAGTTTAACATATGCGATGTAGACGCATGTATCTATTGTACGATGTACATTGTAAAAAATATTTTTGAATGTTTCCCAAAAAATATCGGTACGCAACATACCCAATGTTATAGGAAATTTTCCCGAAAATAAATTCAGAAAAATTCCACAAATTATTTGGAAATTGTACTTTAAAATTTGGAAATTTTCACAAAAATATATTCGGCAAAATTTCCTAATTTATTTGGAAATTATGCTTTAAAATTAAGAAATTCTACCGAAAAAAAAATTCAGAAAAATTTTCTAATTTATTTGTGAATTGTACTATAAATTTAGGAAATTTGTCCAAAAATATATTCGCAAAAATTCGGAAAAACTGCCTAATTTAATTGGGAATTGTACTTTAAAATTGGGAAAATGTCCCAAAAATGATTTCGGAAACATTTCCTAATTAATTTGGCATTTCTACTCACAGATTAAAAAATTTCTCAAAAATTGTTTCGGAGAGATTTCCTAAATTATTTAAGGATTGTACTTTAAAATTAAAAAATGTTCCCAAAAATAGATTAGGAAAGATTTCCTCAATTATTGCAGAATTAAACATTAAAATTATAATATTACCCTAAAAACAAAATTGGGAGATCATTTCATTCGCGAACCTAAATACTAATGAAAGCTATTCACTTGACTGAAATTTTACTATTTCAAGATCATCATTCTGCAATAAATAAAATGAAATTACCTATAAATTTTTTATATTGATAGTGTAATAATAATAATAATAATAATAATAATAATAATAATATACAGGGTGTTTAAAAAGTCCCGGGACGGTTGGATATTTCCTCAGGTAAAATATTTTTCAAAAAAGTGAAGGTCACTCTTGAAGTAAATTTCAACTAGGAATTCAATTGTGACCTTCATTTTGACCTTGAAGTTGACCTTCATGGCTTTTTGAAGGCCAAATTTGTTGTTTTAAATGGAAACCCCCTTTTTTACATCTGCAATCGATAGAGCAGAAAATTATACGTTCAGGTACGTACCCAAGTCATAGGTCAATTGTAACGTTCAAGGCCAGTTAGAGGTTATTTGAAATTAACAAAGTTTTCCAAGAGGTCATTGTAATTTCTGAAGTAAATTTCAACGAGGAATTCAATGGTGACCTTCATTTTGACCTTGAAGTTGACCTTCATGGGTCTTTGGAGGTCAACTTTGTTGTTTTAAATGGAAACCCCCTTTTTTACATCTGCAATCGGTAGAGCGGAAAATTCTACGTTCCCTTACGTACCCAAGTCATAGGTCAATTGTAACGTTCAAGGTCAGTTAGAGGTTATTTGAAATAACCAAGTTTTCCAAGAGGTCAGTGTAATTCCTGAACTAAATTTCGACGAGAAATTTATTGGTGAGCTCTGTATTGATCTTGGTTACAGCGTTTTGGATATTGTAAAATCATTAGGAAATTTTTCATTAAAAGTTCGAGATGTTCTGGTGAGAGTTCTGTTTCTCCCCGAAGAGTTCTACAGTCCTATACCGTTTTTCGATACCTAAGTCAATACCTGAGGCGATAGCATAAGTCCTATACCGTTTTTCCATACGAATATTACGAATCGAAACTAAACTTACGTATTACGAGTACATACTTACTATCTTTCGCTAAAAGATTATTATGGCTCAAGCTAAACTTTCGGAACGAGAGAGGGTATCTGTATTAATGATGCGTGGTTGGGGAGATCAAGTTCGATCTTATGATCAAGTTCGTTTGATTTTTAACCGCACTTTTCGTAATGGAGAAGGGTTAAATCCCGTTTCAAAATCAACAATTGAAAAGAACTGTAAGGCGCTTTATGAATCATGGATCTATCAAGGACCTTCAGAGAACTGATTGGCCAAAATTTGCAGGATCTGGAGAGATCCAGGTGGACATAGCCCAAGCATTTGTTGAAAACCCACACCTTAGTTTACGTCGAGCTCGTGGTGAGCGTAACGTTGCTTCTGAGGCAGTGCGAAATATTTTAAAAAGCATTAATTTCCATCCTTACAAAGTTCATCTGGTACAAGAGCTCAATGAAGACGATCCTGATCGTCGGGTTGAATTTTGTGAAATTATGATGGACAGAAATGATAGAGATCCTCTTTTCTTGAACAATACAGTATGTTCGGATGAATCTACTTTCACTTTAAAAGGTGAAGTAAACAGGCAAAATTGTAGATATTGGTTCGACACAAATCCTCATTGGATGTTGGAGAGTCAAGAAGCTCAAGATTTTCAGTTCGAACATCTTCACTGAAGCGTGAGAGGCAAGGGTACTCACGCTAATCAAGCACCCCAAGGGGAACAGAATTTACTACGTCCACGTCGTTGTTTCTGGGTAATGCTAAACGTAAACGTAAACTGCTTGGAAAAAACCTTGAAGAAACCTTGAAGATCATCACCAAGATCAATACAGAGCTCACCAATGAATTTCTCGATGAAATTTACTTCAGGAATTGCACTGCCCTCTTGGAAAACTTTGTTAATTTCAAATAACCTCTAACTGACCTTGAAAATTACAATTGACCTATGACTTGGGCATGCAACTGAACGTAGAATTTTCGGCTCTATCGATTGCAGATGTAAAAAAGGGGGTTTCCGTTTAAAAAACAAAGTTGACCTTCAAAAAGCCATGAAGGTCAACTTCAAGGTCAAAATGAAGGTTACCATTGAATTCCTTGTTGAAATTTACTTCAGGAATGACCTTCACTTTTTTGAAGAATATTTTACCTGAGGAAATATCCAACCGTCCCGGCACTTTTTAGACACCCTGTATATTCATTCATCTACTTTAGATTCCCTCTTACCAATATTCAAGGAAGGAAGAATAAATAAGAGTTATACTTTTGAAGAAGCGCTAATGTTGATCTGGTCTCCTTTTTATAGTGATGCCCGTACACGAAATACACTAGGGCGGAAATAAACGTACTTCCGAGCACATCTTTTGCTTCCATTAATATTTTGATCAATCAAAATATAACACATGTAGGATTAATCTTATAAAGAGATTCCTGCAACAACACAATAAAAGCAATTTTTTATTAGCAGTATAAAATAAACTCAAAATTAAAATAACAAATAAATTTTTTGCTGTGTATCGTTTTTTAACGTTTAAACATAATGTAGTATCTGCCTTTTACAATGAGCATTGGATGAGCAGAATTCATTACATTCATCTCCTCTTCAGTTGTAATGGCATCCTGAAAACATAAGATACGTAATAAAATTAGATCAAAACATACCGGTCCAGAAGTAAATAAATAGAAAAATTATATTAATATTGATATAAGTCTAGGAAATACATTATTTACATACAATTATATAGAATATCTTCTCTTCTTCAAAATAGCTGCTGATCAGAGTCAGAAATGCTTGCGTCTTGCGTAAATTTCTCTCTAAATTCGAACAAGTTTCTCTCAGGTGATCCAGGTCCTCTCTAACCCTCATAGCCCGTTTTGACTTACTTTTCAGTCCTTGATATTTCCTGCTGTACACTTGAAAAAAAGTCAATATGACCGTCGTTTTCTTCTCTAAACAGGGTTGTTTCACGATTTTAGATAAAATAATTTTTTAATACATAATTTTAAACTGAATCGAAGGTGCGACCTGCTGTCGATTCAGACTATCAGTAGTATGCTAAAGGAAAACAGTAAATGCAATTATTAACACATTTAAGAATCGTACATATTTAGGGATTTTTCAGTAAACCAGCTACATTTAAGTACCTTTTCAATGAATTCTTTATACATACCATAAATATATCTATTTCTGTTAGATTTTCTCTATCGGTTTTTACGAAACCCTCCTTTGACATTTTTTTAAACAATATTTTGCGAATTCTAGTTTCGATGTACACATAATCAAAACAAAACATCGGCGCATAAAAAGATATTTGAGAATCACTGACACGTAAGCTGTGATTGGTGGAAAATCCGACAACATCCTTCCTAAATAAAATTGAAGCGTGGTCAAGAAAATGATTTTTATTCCTCAGATGAGGCCAATGGTTATCCAGGATCTCGTTTAGCGACAACTTCTCTTCGAAATCATCACGCTTATTTAAACAGATTCTTTGAGAAGCATATGTTTCCCGTATAAGAGTTTTTACCTATACATTATCGTATTCCTGGTGTTTTAATAGGAGAAGTCTCGCTTGTTTCGGTTGTTGACTTTCCTCGGTTTTATTATTTGGAAGGGTAAGTTCATACGCTACACAAGCATAGCTTCATTCACATCTATAGTATTGAACTCTCGGACGAATATTCTCATCATTGGCATCATCCTATACATTTTTTTTATTTAGATAGCCTTTTATTAATTCCGGTGTACTCTAGTTGACTTTTGAACCTTATCCGGTTATAAATCCTTCTTTTCAATTCATTTTCTTCTCCAGAAAATACATGAGCAGTGGAATCTGTATCATGCTCGATGTCAGTAGAATTAGGTTCATATTTGAATCCTAGAGGAACAATATTATTCTACATCAAAGGAACCGCCATATAAGAGCCACGATCAGAAGAACTCGGAAAGCTTTAACTGGGAGGCAAAATATTGTCTGTGGATTGATTTCGTGTAAATTGAATGAATTAAATAAGCATTAAAATTTTAAAAAATCGTATAATTATCATTACTTGCAGTTTATTTCCATCTGTTATATGAAATAAAACCTCCAACAACTGAAGTAGACGAAGCAATAGAAAGAGCAAATCTTTTTGGTACCGGTTCCCACTCCTCACCATCCACCCGTATCATCAGCTTTAATTGCCCTTTTTGCTGTCTTTTATTTTCTTCTGCTAGTTCTTCCAAGGTTGGAAAGTCATCAACTTTGGCACTATCTTCTTTAAGACAAATCTGTAAATGAAGAGTGAATGTTAAAACGTATACATCTTTTCACTGCAAAAAAAGTAAAGAATTTTAAGTTTTGAGTAGTGCGGAAAACATTAAATATTTTTAATCTGAAAAAAACGCTATTGTAAAACAATTGTACATTGATATTTTTGAATAAATGACTTAAGAACAGTGGGTTACTCATTGTACATAGTCATACTGTCAATACCTAAATTATTATTGATGCGTTAGATGTTTACTTCATTTTCTGTTTGTATACTGCGAATATTAGCACAATTTACTTGCAACCAGTCCATGTTTCAGTTTGGCGTAGGAAACAGTGCCTCGAGTGTACACATGAAAGGGTTCATGCGATAATAATTCTCCATAGAGAGAGGACCGCGGCCACGCTGTTGGCCGATATTTAAGACTCACTGATGCAGAAAGTGCCTGTGAGTGTCACACGTTTCCCCGCAATCGCGGGGCAGTGACAGAGGATATGAGTGGAAGTCTCATTGTCTTTTCCACACAGACGACAGAGGGGACTTTCCTCAAGCTTTGAGCCCCAGAGTGTTTTAGCCTGTCTGCATCCAGAGACCGCATCCCACTCATTCTGATGTTCCTTGGTCAGCCAACTGTTAATATCTTCAGTGACCGACCTACTGGAAATGCCTCTTCGAGTTTCGAGTTCCACCAGTGTGCCTCTCCAGCCTTTCGAACTTTCGAAGGCCGACAATTACTTTCATAAGTGGATTTGATGGCTTCCGTCAAAACTCGGCTGCCATCTCTAGGGTATCCACGTCTCTCATTGACCTGGGCATCCCTGAGAGTGCACTTCTTAGCTCTGTGGAAAACTGACCGCAGTTCGTTCTTCTTGGATTTCTGACCCATTTAAGGCCGGTGGGCACAGCGGATTCCAACACGAACACTATTAGTGAGTGCTCTGAGAGAGTGGGTTCGTCTGAGACTCTCCACTTCTTGATGTTATCTGTAAAACTGCCGGTACAGAGAGTGATGTCAATGACATCCTCCCTGACCGAATTACGAAACGTCGGGGTATTCCCCGTATTAGGAATATCTAAATCGGTAGTAATTACCATAGGTATTCCAATAGGTCCTTACCTCTCGAGTTGATGCCCGTGCTACCCCATAGGGTATGGTAAGAGTTAGCATCGCACCCCAACAGAAGAGCAAGACCCCTTACCTTGCAGTATTCCGCCAGTGTACCTACCTCCGCTGGTCTATTGGTATCGCTGTCATATGGAAAGTAAGCCGATCCCTAGACAATCCTTCCTATTCCTTGAAGATCCGTAAATATCACCATCAGGTCTCCCGAACATACCTCAAGCAGCGGGACAAGGTTGACTCCCTTCGCCAGTATGCATGCCCTTGGATTGGCCGCCTTAGGGTCTCTGTAACAAAAACCAGCTCCCCTTCAAGCCCCTGATGTTATCTCGATCTAGCCAGGGTTCCTGGATTAGTGAGATACTTGTGTGCCTCACACCCATGCCCCTCTGCAAAACTGCAGAGGCGCTTTTGCTGTGATGCAAGTTAATCCGAGTAATGTTTAGACCGGGAGCAGTCATTTAGGTCTGGCCCCGTTTTCCTGTTCACCGACAGGCCTCTCCAGCCCCTGACTGGCCACTTTGAAGTTGACCTGTCCGTAAAGGTAGAAGGGCCTGTTATTGAGGGCCGCAAGGGCCCTCGCCTGTGACTCAGGAATTTGCAAAACTAGGAGATGTTTAAATTCCCCATCTGCGTCCTCTTCCTGAGGCCTATCGTGTTGGACGCACCACCAGGACGCTGTTTTACGTGACGGGTTGAATTTCTCTAGCCGACCGAGAACCACCTTTGGGTCTGTCAGTTTACCTGGGAAGCACGCCGTAGCCTTAACCTTCTTCTGGAGCAACTCAACCCTACCCACCTTAAGAGATGCGCCTTCCCAAGGTCTTGTCAGGGCCAAAAACTTGTGTAGCCAAGCCTTGGCCGCTGGGTCCGCTGCTACAAATACAAAGACCCATCCCCTGCAGAAATGGGTCTTCAACTTAGGCCACTGATCTGGGGATACTCTCTCGAGCGCCCTGCAGATAGCCTCCCTGAGAATCTCTAGCTGCTCTTCAGTGAGCAACGAGTACGGGTAGCTCGTATCCGTCACCACCACGGACAGAGGGTCAGTCCTTTAAGCGACCGTCAGTCCAACCCCCAACGACTCCGTGTTCGTCGTCTGTTGGACTGCCTTCTGCCTCTTCAAAGGCCCCCCCCCTCCGGCGGGGTGCCCTCTGAGCCCCTTCCTCGCTTTTGAGCCTCAGTGCTGGTTATCTGCGTTGTGATCGTCGATGTAACAGGTACTGCAGCTGCTCTACTGGCCCGCTGTGCTTGCCTCCTCAGTCTCCTTTTCAGGGAACCGCTGATGCGTTTTTTCTTATCGGGAGGCTGATTGACCACTCCCTCTTCCATAGCCTCACTCAGAGGGGCCGTAACACCCTCAGCTCCCGAAAGAGCTAGGGGCACAGCCGCCGCATGAGTGAGGCTTGCCGGAGAGACAGGTCGGGGTGAAAGGGTTTTGCTAGACCTGCTAGGACTTAGCCCCTTTCCCCCCTCCGTCAACTCCCTTCCTCCTCCTTCTTCTTTTTGTGATTTTTCGTGTTCCATTTTGGTTCCCACGAGTAGGTAGGGAAATAAAAGGTCCGCTCCTGCAGAGCGCCGCATGCAAGGGTAAGACCAATTACTCGGGGAGGTCGTCCTGTGTCTCCGAGAGGTCAAAGAGGCCAAAGAGCCATGTAATGAGAATTCTTCCCATTTTAACGTCGCATTGGTGCGCATCTTGTTTAATTCCTACTACGGCAACTTTTTCCATTCTCATCAGAGAAGGTATTAGCTTTGTTTAAAATTCGACCCCCTTCCCCATTTTTTGTCAAATGACAACGTTTTGAGACCCCCTGAATCCGAAAAACAGGTTTTTACGAATGTGTATGTCTGTATGTGTGTCTGTATGTCTGCCTGTGTGCGCGATAACTTTTGAAAAAATTAATCTGTTAGATTGCCGTTTGGTACACTCGTTTAGTGACCTAAACTAAAGGTCAAGTTCGTTAGCCAGCCATTTTGGATATAAATTCAAAAAGTGGCCACATTTTGAATATTTCTGAGACCATTTTTTTCAAAATCCAAAAATTCTCGGTACGGTTATTCATAGTATTCAAAAAGTTGAACAAATTGTCCTAATAACTTTTTTTTAATAAAAAAATAATAACAAAATTCCAAAAATCATACGAAAATGAACATTTTAAGAAAATAACACACAGTATGAAAAAAAGTCAATAAAAAGAAATGTTGCTTTTTGAATGCCCTACGAGATTATTATAACAACTTTTTAAATTTTCTTGAAAAATCCAAAATTCAAATTTTGACAGCATACAAAATAATGAAAAATCCAAGAAATACATTTTTCGGCTAAACTGTGTAAAATACGGTAAAAGCTGAGTATTAAAACAGAACTCTCAAAAAATTATTCATGAAAAATAAATCATTTTTACATTCTCATCAGAGAAGGTATTAGATTTGTGTAAAATTTGACCCCTCCCCCCCGTTATTGTCAAAAGGTCCATGTTTTGAGACACCTTAATCCTAAAAACAGATTTTTACAAATGTGTCTGCCTATTTAAAATTGTTGAGTCAACACTTTTTCACGATTCAAAAATTCTCTGTAAACTTGTTCATAGTACTTGAAAAGAAAAATGTTAATTTTCGATAGCCCTACAAGGTTATCATAACAACTTTTTGAATTCTTGTTTTATTTATAAAAAAACATTGAAAATACAAAAATTACATTTTTCGACACACGACACAAGCTAAAAAAATAAATAGATTACATTTTTTCAGCGAAAGTAGAGTTTAGAAAGTAGTTTTAGAGAGAAAGTCTTAGAAAGTAGAGTTCGTTAGCCAGCCATTTTGAATATAAAATTCAAAAAGTGAGCTCATACTGAATATTTTTGAGACCACTTTTTTCCAAACAAATTTTCTGTATGGATGTTTATAGTATTTAAAAAGTTGAGCAATTTATCCAGATGAATTTTTTCATAAAACCAAAAATTACCAGAGTTAAAGAATTTACAAAATTCCAAAAAACACACGCAAATGAATCTTTTAAGTCAAATAACAGACGATGTGAAAAAAACGAAAAAGAAGAAAAAGTTTTATTTCTAAATGCCCTACAAGATAATCATAACAACTTTTTAAATTTTCTTTAAAAATAAAAAATTCAAATTTTAGAGCATACAAAATAATTGAATAACCAAAAATTACATTTGTTCATGCAACAATTTCACAGTATTTTAAAGTTTCTCAAGTATATAAATCCATTTTCAAAAAAATACATACATAAATAATTTAGAAGTTAAAACGGTAAGGCTGCTCAGTGGACCATATATGTAATGTTTAAATCATAAAAAAGACATTGGAAATGAGTAAATTCAGTTTATGGAAAAACGACAAAAGTTGCAATGAAATGTTTAATAACAATTTTTTTTTAAAGAAAGCGCATTTTTTTAACGGGGCACTGAAAATACGTCTGTTTTAAAACCATCGTAAGTTGTGAATGATAATAATATAAATTTATGGGAATGATATAAAATTTCCGGGATATAATTGAGTGCGAAGCACGAGATTCGTGATGAGAATGTGTTCGTTATAGCCGAAAGAGCTTTAACAAAATATAATTCACAATCACCAAATCACTGTTGTCGATGCTTTCACCATTAGTTTTAAAAAGTCTATGCACAAAGATCTCTAGGGGTGGAAAATTCCAGGAATTGCGGACTTATCAGGTGTCCTCTCTAGTAGCACGATATTAGGTGCGCGCATGCGTAAATTATGGGCGTAAATCATTGGCAAAATAGCACACCTAGTGGCAGAACCATAATTAGTGTACGTGCAGTACGTGTGATGACGTGTTAAGGGGAGTGTACACTTATCGGACGGCATGTGATCGGACTTCTACTGTATACAATTTGTGATTTGCTCTTTCGGAGCGTATCTAATTGTCAACAATAATTTTACTTTAAAATGATTCGACACTAAATTTTGGTTTATAAAAAAATATCTGCCAGGTTTTTTGGAGAAAAGTTTTGACTAATTATTGCATTCGTTTTTTGACGCAAAAAAATAAAACTGTATGTAATATTTCTGACATACCCAATAATATTGTATAACGTATTAGTTTTACGAATTATACTTACAAATTTTCAAATATATTCATGCAATTATATGCAATTCAATAATTACATTTTTCATACAAAAAAGTACTACAATTAAAGTAAACAAGGAAAATTACCCGAAAAAAAGATAATATTTTCGAATTTAAGAAAAATTCCTTATTTATATGGACAAAAAGTTCCTATGCAGTACTAGAAATTTTCCCCAACAAAGCTTCTTATTCCCGAAGTTATGTGCAATATGAGTGATCGTCGTATTTTTCACAACTGCATGAAATTCAGAAACAAATGACAAATGCACGTGATCGTCTTATTTTTCACAACTGCGTGAACTTCAGAAACAAATGAAATAAGAGTGATCGTCTTATGTTTCACAACTGCGTGAAATTCAGAAACGAATGACAATGTGATTGAGCGTCTTATGTTACGCAACTGCATGAAATTCAGATACAAATTACAATATAAGTGATCGTCTGACGTTTCACAACTGCCTGAAATTCAGAAACAAATGATAATACGAGTGACCCCCTTATGTTTCACAATTGCATGAAATTCAGAAACAAATGACCATATGTGTGAGTGTCTTATGTTTAAGAACTGCATGAAATACAGAAACAAATGGTGTATTATGTTTGTTGTCTTATGTTTCACAACTGCATGAAATTCAGTAACAGATGACAATGCGAGTGAGAGTCTTATGACTAATAACATGTCTAGCCATTGTTGGTTGGACTGATTTATAGTCTTGTCTTAACCGACTGGACTAGTAATATGGTTTGCCTTTGTTGGTTGGACTGATCTATAGTCTCGTCTTAACCAACTGGACTAAAAACATGTCTTGCATTTGTTGGTTGGACTGATCTGTAGTCTCGTCTTAACCGACTGGGCTAATAACATGTCCCGCCTTTGTTGGTTAGACTGATTTATATTCTTGTCTTAACCGGCTGAACTAATAACATGTCTTGCCTTCGTTGGTTGGACTAATTTATATTTTTGTCTTAACCAACTGGACTAGTAACGTGCCTTGCCTTTGTTGGTTGGACTGATTTACAGTCTCGTCTTAACCGACTGAACAAATAACATGTCTTGTCTTTGTTGGTTGGACTGATTTATAATCTTGTCTTAACTGACTGGACTAATAAAATTTCTTACCTTAGTTGGTTGGACTGATTTATAGTCTCGTCTTAACCGACTGGACTAATAACATGTCTTACCATTGTTGGTTGGACTGATTTACAGTCTTGTCTTAATCGACTGGACTAATAACATGTCTTGCCTTTGCTGGTTGGGCTGATCTATGGTCTCGTCTTAACCGACTGGACTAATAACATGTCTTGCCTTTGTTGGTTGGACTGATCTATAGTCTCGTCTTAACAGACTGGACTAATAACATGTCTTGCCTTTGTTGGTTGGACTGATTTATAGTCTCGTCTTAACCGACTGAAATAATAACTTATCTTGTCTTTGTGTGTTGGACTGATTTATAGTCTTGTATTAACTGACTGGACTAATACCAGTTCTTTCCTTTGTTGGTTGGATTGACCTATAGTCTTATCTTCATTATCTGGACTACAAAATATCTTTGGTAGTCCAGAATGTCTTTTTCCTTGTATATTTTGAAAAATCCTTACATTGCCAGGACAGTCCCATTACATTGCCTTTAGTACCTGGACTGGCTTTTCCTTGGATACTTGGACTGATCTACAGTCTTGTATTCATTGAATGAACTGTCTTCCACCTTTAATATTTCGAACAGTATTTACATTGCCAGGATAGCCCCATGATTTCGCTTATTATTAACAGGACAGCGCCATTTTTTTGCCTTTATAACTGCACTGGTTTTACCAGTGTTTCTAGTTATTGTCAGTGATTGTGCTGATCACAGTTTATTTGAAAGATCTGCACCTCATCTTCAAGTTTCAAGCGGGATATTAGATTCGCTTGTGGTCACATTTTTCGCGTTCAGCCCCATCTATCTCGAAAACTTTTGATTTTTTGGACTGGTACCCATTAGGATTTTTTGATCAGAAGGTTTTAAAATATATTATATTGCAATTTCAGCTTATTTGACCGGGGCCGGACTTTAATGTAAATCGTGCGGGGTCCTTTAGTTTTTATGGCATGTATTAGCACTAAATAAGCACTACATTCCTGAACAAAGGAGAATTTGTTACCACTAATAGTTTTCAAGTTTTGCATACCATAGTCATCTGAGGCAAGCCTTACTACATGCTTTTGACTAAAATTACCGGACACAAAATTTAGTTTTTAAAGCATATGCTAGCACTAAACAAGTACTTAATTCGTGCACAAAGGAGAATTTGATATCACTAATAGTTTCAGAGTTTCACATACCATAGTCACCTGAAGCAAGATTTACTACATTCTTAAAATAAAATTACAAGGCACAAAATTTAGTTTTTGTGGCATATGTTAGCACTAAATAAGTACTACATTCCTGCACAAAGTAGAATTTGATACGATTAATAGTTACCAAGTTCCATATACCAGTCAGCGGAAGTCACCGTTACCACATTTTTTTTAACAAAATTACCGGGCACAACATATATGTTTTGCAGCATTTTTTAGCACTAAATAAACACTTCATACCTGCGCAAATGATAATTTGATACCTCTCATAGTTCCTCGGTTTTATTATTCCAGAGTCACCTGTAGCGAGCGTTACTACAAGTTATTGGTAAAAAAAGTGCTCGAATTGTTTGCATAGCACAAATCGAGAGCACTTGTTCAGCACTAAATTCCTGCACAAAGGAGAATTTCTTATCACTAATGGTTTCCGAGCTTCGCATACCGGAGTTGTGGCTTCATCTGAAGCTAGCATTACTACATGTTTTTGACCAAAATTAACGGGGACAAAATTTTTTTTCTGCAGCATAAATTAGATTAAAATAAGCACTCAATTATGGCAAAGTGCCTATATACATATGACAATTCCAGCTTTCAAGACCTTCGCAGGATGTTCAGTGGCGAGAGCCCCGACAGTTGTCTGCGGAACTTCAAGTAGGTCCTGACATAGTCGGTAGGCAGAGATTCATCCCAATCCCGTTTAAGAACCCACAGGCTCTTCATACAAATTCTGGCCCGGACTGTTATCTCAAAAAAAATAGCCCTCTTAGTTACCATAGTGAACTCTGCTGATGGTTGAATCTGAAAACGACAACAATAAGGAGTTGGTTGCCATAAGATCCCCAATGCTGTGAAAGTAGGATCCTGATCAAAAGAACAAGAAGTGGAGGTTTCTCTGAATTCCGGGGAAATTCCTTCCAAAACATTCTCTTGTTAGTGAGTCGACCTGTTAAGTCTTTTCTCAAGCTTCCTCCGATGAATCGGAACCTAAAAGAACTTCATCGGCGTAAATGTCTTCCCTTGAGACATTAATAGCAAGAGGGTATGCGTCAACTTCATCTGCAGTAAGATGATGGAGAGTTCGTATGGCGATATAGCGCGATAAAGTGAAACCAAAAGTGCCGGTCTTCAGCCAGTAAGTAAGAATCTGCTCGTCCAGGGACGATCTCCAGAGCACTTTCTGGAAAGTCTGATCCTCCGGATGGTTCCAAATATGACGAAACATTTTCCCGATGTCCGCCATGAAAACGACTGCGTACCTCCGCCATCGGAGAATCACCTCAGCCAATTCCATTTGAAGTTTCGTGCCTGGATAGAGTAGATCATTCAGCGACAGTCCTGCCTCTGTTAGTTGCGAAGCGTCGAACACCACCTGTAGTTTTGTATTCCAACTACTCTCCTTGAGCATGCAACGGTGTGGGAGATAGTACCCAGTAGTTGGTCGAAGGACCTAGACCTTCGTAGCGAACTCCATGTCTCAGGGTTACACATATTCTTCGATGACGTGCGCGTAGGCCTGATTCAGTTTCGGGTCCCTTAGAAAATGCCTCTCCATCAAAAAAGAGCCTGTTGACCGGTCGTTTGAGAATTGCCTAATTCCATTAAGCGATCTTTGATTGAAAGGCGCACTGTTGAAATTAGATTTTAAATACGATACAATCTCTATGCTACGATTGTTTTTTTGTTTTGTGTTACCTTGGTACCCTATCCTGTATCTTCTTGATTTTACTAAAATATAAACTGTTCTTAGTTAATTATCGTGTACTTGATTTATCAATTCTTACTCTGATCTTTCTACAAGGTTATGGACCCAGAACGTGTCGCGAAATTATAAGTGAAAAGAACGAAATTTAACTTTAGTATCACGAATTCAGGTCGCTGTCGTGAATTTTGAGTTTTGTGTCGTTGCAAGAGCGTGGGCTATAGTTTATCGCAACGATGAACGAAACCGGGGTAAAATTCGAAGTACTCAGCAAAGACAATCATGATACCTGGAAACTCCAGATGTGTGCAGTTTTAATAAAAATGATGCGTGGGGTTACGTTTCAGGAAGTGTCGTAAAGCCTAAGATGAAAGCATCAAATGTGCAATCACAAGTAGCTGTTGATAGATGGGTACCAACCGACTTGAAAGCATAATCGAATATTGTGCTTGCAATGAATCCATCCAAGATTACGCAAAGGAAGTCTTGTACGTCCGCACGTAAAATTCGGTCTAGGTTGGAGGCTATATAGCAGTCCAAGGGCCCAGCGCGGAAGGCCGCCCTGTTAAATCAGTTAATGTATTTGAAAATGTTTGAAGGAGATGATGCACGATAACATTCTCGAAGTTTTCTTGATATGGTGGTTTACTAGAAGGTTTTGGTAACTTTCGGTGTGCAATGTCATCTCGTGTGGTGCGATCGGACATCGGGCGAAAAACTGTAAAATAATAATCTTAGAGAACACGCTGGAAACAGTGCCGAAGATGTATGTTTGCTAGAAACGTCTGAAGTGTTATTGGAAGAGAAATTTTTAAAAATTGGACATAGTGGGGGTGTGATACCTGGTTTGTTGACAATGGATGCATATCCCACATGTGTAATGATATCAAATCATTTACGAAAATTTGTCAAGCTAGTTCATATGGAAAATTAAATCTGGCTAGCAATGCAAGAGCGGACATATTCGGAAAGGGAATCGCGACGCCATTAACGAAAATAGATGGTAATAAAAAAGTTACAAAGTTCAGTGACACTTTATACGTTCCGGACTTACGAATGAATCTCGCCTCGGTCGCAAAGATAACTGATAAGGGACATGATTTTATTTTCAGTAAAACCAAGGCCGAGATAGTTGATAATTGTGGATACGTATGGCTCACTGCAAATCGTAAAAAGGATCTATATCTTTTTAGTGGGGCAAGCGATGCAGAGTGTAAGCAAATTTTCGAGAAGGATGTCAAAACTTAGACGCCGAAGAAAATCTCTCTGAAAGATTGGCACATCCGCATGGGTCATTTAGATATTCAATCTCTTCGTAAAGTCATCAGGACTGAACCCATTAAGGGTGTCAACATAAATAGATTGAATGAAGATTTTGAATGTGCTGTTTGCCTACAGGGAAATATGTGTGGACCTCTGTTTCCTAAAATATCGCAAAAAGTGATGAGTGTTGGAGAGATAATACATTCCGATGTTTGTGGACCAATGCGTGTGGCTTCTCTTGGAAAGAAAGTCTATTTCGTCACTTTCATCGATGATTCTTCCAGGTGGTGTGAGGTTAGGTTCATAAGCCAAAAGAATCAAGCAATGGATGAATTTGACAAATTTAGAGTTTTCATAAGCACGCATCGAGGTAAGAATATTAAATACTTGTAGTCTGACAATGAAAAGGAATATGCCAATAGGGATTTTAATGATTTGCTCCAGAAACATGGAATATTACGAAGACTAACAGCTCCTTACAATCCAGAACAAAATGGGGTTTCTGAGCGAAAAAACATAACATTGATGGACATGGCGAGGTGTCTTTTGATACAATCGGGATTGCCTGCAACGTTCTGGACGGAAGTTATTAATACGACAAATTACATTCTAAATAGATCACCGACGCGTAAACTAAATGGAAAGACGCCTTACGAGTCTTGGTTTGGAGAACCACCGGATGTGGCTGATTTCAAACGTTTTGGAAATGAAGTTTTCATCATGAATCGAGCACCAAGAAAGGGCAAGCTTGATCCACGATCAAGAATAGGTATCTTTGTTGGTTATAGCTCAGAATCGAAGGCTTATTGAGTTTGAATGCCAAACGAAAGGAAAGTCTTAATATCCAGGGACGCAAAATTCTTAGAGGAATCTCAGATTCGAAAGACTAAGAACTACGAGGTGTTCGAACCTAATGACGACTTTGTTTTGGGAATGACTAGTTCATTGGACAATGCAACCGAAGTGGAAAACGAGGATCAATTTTTCGAAATCAATTTCTGTTTTGATCGGAACATGGAACATGATGAAGAATTGGACAGCGTGGATTTTCGTGGTTTTGCTCGATATGATCAACTAGATTGCGTCGCAACTGAAAATGAGTATTTTCATGTTTTTACACATAATGAACAACTGCATGCAGCAAGACTGGAAGATCTATTTGAAGTATCTTTACACGTAACTGAAATTCCTCTCAATTAAGCATTGATCAGTCATGATGTCGCCGAATGGATGGTGGCCATTGCTGACGAGGTAAAATCGATTTTAATGAAGGATACATGGGCTATGATTGACAAATTTGAATGGTCCAAAGTAATTGATAATCGTTTTTTTTTAACAAATAAATATGGTTTGGACGGTGTTCTAGTGAGAAGAAAAGCTAGAATCATAGCCAAAGGGTACTCCCAGGAATATGGGAGATATTTTCATGAGACATATGCACCAGTCTATGTACACGTCTGGTACAAACGTCTGAATAGGGATTCACGATCCATTTGAGCGGAACCAACGAAATCGGATCCCTGTGTCTATCTATATG
This sequence comes from Belonocnema kinseyi, assembly GCF_010883055.1. Taxonomy (NCBI): domain Eukaryota; kingdom Metazoa; phylum Arthropoda; class Insecta; order Hymenoptera; family Cynipidae; genus Belonocnema; species Belonocnema kinseyi. The sequence goes on along the minus strand of NC_046659.1, from coordinate 22,269,992 downwards.
ACAAAAAGGGGAAGTTAATGATTATTGTTATTTACGTTGACGATATCCTTGTGATTTGTGAAGACAGTGAAGAGATTGCAAAATTTGTTTTGCAATCTGAGAACATTTTTCGAGATTAAGGATATCGGTAATCTCAAACTCTGTTTGGGAATGGACTTTACCTGTTGCGGGAAAGGAATTCTGATAAAGCAAAGGACGTATGTTAAAGATGTGCTTCATCGATAACAAAATAAAAGTACCATAAATGTATTCATCTCCTAAGATTACCAAAAATGTAACGTTTTTTATTTTGCAGAGTTCATTTCGAGGGTAAGTGTTAAAATTAGAATTTAAATACGATAAAGTCTCTGTGCTACGATTGTTTTTTTGTTTTGTGTTACCTTGGTACCCTATCTTATGTCTTCTTGATTTTACTAAAATATAAACTGTTCTTATTAATCATCCTGTACTTAGTTTAGCAATTCGTACTGTGATCTTTCTAAGACGCACGACATAGCGACCTTCACACGTTCGTTGATAATTGGAGACCAGCAGCTTCTCACACTCATCCTCGGCCATACTAGATCGAGACAAGTTTGCAGGTATGTACTCTTGGACAACAAACCTGCGAAAAGAAGATCAGAATTCTTAGTCTACCTTGTTTTGTAAACCCACGATTGAAAATTGACCTAAAATTTAATCATCTGACGCGATTCCCGATAATATCTTCGAGATTCTTCCATTACCCAAAACATTGATGATCGCTGATTGACGCCGAAATATACGAAGCCCTAGCTCTTGCCGAGTTGTTAGCAAAATTAGAAAAGACCTTACTATTTGGATTTAGAATGGAAGAAGGATAATAATTAAGAAGGCTTGAAAGAGCTAGTAAGTTGTCAATGGATCTAAACTCAGAGTTTGATTCGTTAGAGGTGGAGTGCAACATGGTATGATGAAAAAGACTACATAATTGGGACTGATTCTTAGAACCATATGATTTTATGTAATGCTTACCCAGCCAGTTGAAACATAAGCTATTTTATCTCACAATATCTCTTCGCTCAATGATATTTTTCTGACGAAAATCAGTGAATGCTGTTACCATGTGCTGACCGGAACAAAAACTGCAATTCCTTTTCTTCAAGGCAGCATTATGAACATGTGTTCAGTTACCTTTTTTACCAATCTTGTGGCTGTTGTTGTTGCCTGGTGGTGCTTTGGGCTTGCTAACTATCCTCCCAGGATTTGAAAGTTGGTGAATCTAATCGCCAAACGAGCATGTACACGAGAAGGTCATCCCACTTCTTTGTTTGACATTTCAAAGAAGCCAATGCCCCAACTGCCTCGATGAAATCGTTCAACAAATAACGGAGCTCTGATGCGCTCTCTTTTGACATAAAAGGCAAATTAAATAGTTATGCCAAGTAACTATTTACAAGGATTCTATTATTGCCGTATCTGGCCAATAATGTCTCCCATGCTTTCTCAAAATTATCCGCTGTTGAGATGTTAACGATCAGTTGCGCCGGTTCACCTGTCAAAGTGACCTTCAGATAGTTAAATTTTTGCACCTTCGGCAATTGTGAATCGTCACCAATCACCGATGAAAAAAGGTCTCTAAAAGTGGGCCACTCTGTATAAATCCCGAAAAACTTCAGCAGTTCTAATCGCGGAAAATTTGGTCGGTTGATAAAAGTGGTCATATCATGATGAACCGAACTGCATTCACTTTTCGCTTCTTTAGATTCAAAAGTATCAAGGTAAACATTTAAATAATTGCCTTTGATGCTAAGTATTTTTCCTCCACTTGAGAAAAAAGTGTCAAATTAAAATAATCGTTTTTGGAATTTTCCTTTTTTGCGATGACAATTATGTCATCATTCCCGTCAAATTTAGTCCACGTTTTCTCTAAAGAGTCCAATCGCGCCTTCACTGCATTCATATTTATTTGCCTACACTAAGCTTTTTTAAATTAGTAAAGGCGTTACGTATTCTTTTAAACTGCTCTTTCTGTTGAGCGAAATATTGAGTAAAAGACAACATTGTAACCAATTCAAAAAAAAAAGAAAGTCGAAGGAAAAAGATGACACGAAAGAAACACGTGCTCTTCATAAAATGAGAGTGGCACTGGTTACTGTACAGTTCCACAGTACTGTTTGGCACACCTGCCAGTGTGATGCAGTATAGTGTAACGTTGCCGATGAATGACCTGCTCAACTGATACAAGCGGCCTCACGCTTCTGCGCCGACGCACTCGACTCCCTGGCGACAAATACTGAATATAATTTTTTAATATTTATTGCACTAACCGATCCGGCTCCAAGGACCAAATGTTTGTTATAACAATAACAATTGCCGGATCTGGCAGTGGTGAAAGTTCGGAATGAATCTTTTTAAAATTTACCAAGTTGTAAAATTCAAAGAAAAACCTTGGTTAAAAGACTATATTAATTTAAATACTGACCTAAGAAAGCAGGCAAAAAATGAATTTGATTTTTTTTTAACTCATTAGGAACTCAGTATTTGGTAAGACAATGGAGAACATAACGAGGCACAAAGATTTTAAGTTAGTAATTTATATTATATATTTGGTGAAAAAATGGTGATCACTGAAATGAGTAAAACCAAAATTAACTTCTAATAAAACCATTTTTATTAGGTTTCACTGTTCTTGACACTTCAAAGAAAAAGAACTATGACATTCATTAGAATTACATGAAGAACACTTTCAATGAAAAAAACAAAATAACTTTATAATGACACAGGCAGCTTCATTTACCACACTATTGTTACAAAATTTTATAATTACAGTGAAACTCTTCCATAGCGCCGATGTTGGGGCTGACGGTGGATGGGAACTGACTCATTCATTATAGCCCCCTCCGCTTTTGGTTCTTTACGCCTGAGAGCTCGCCTGCGTGACAGCCGCAAATCCCACACACCCCACGCAGCTCCTGTTAGACCTATATACAGCGTGGCGTCAATTGTCGGAAGGGCTATAGAAGGGAGGGCTATTGAAGAGTTTCAGTGTATATTAAATGAGACTCAGATAAATATGATACTTAAGACTATCCACAACAGAATACCTATGAAATTAAATAACAGAACAAAAAAGCTTTTGCGCTCATGAAAGACAAATGCAACGGAAAAATTGCAACTAAATTTATTGGACTACAATAAAAATGGAAATTCTATAAAGTTTTGCGGAAAGAAGAGGGGGAAAAGAAAGCTAAAGATAATAAAGTTTCCACATTAAGGACAGTAACGTTTCATGACTAAAAGCAAACTTTGTTACATTACCAAACTATGATTTGACCTCAACGGTTAATTCAAAGTCGAAAAAATGAAGTTCACTCGATTAGGCAAAACAACATTGCTCTCAGCTGGAGAAATGATAAGAGGACGCTGCTTCGTCATAAAACCGACACACTGCCGTAGAGCTACCAGGCTCTAGCGCAGAAGGCAATTGATATGGATAAAGAGTAATGTTCATTTTTAATAAATGAATCTAATTCTTAAAGAAGAGTTAACATTATTTTCAGCTGATCTAAAACTTTAATAAATGTTCACGTTTTAACTAATTAATTTAATTCGCAACCAAGAACTGCAATTATGTGCAGCGATTATTAAAACATGTACGAGGTGTGTTCAAAAAGTAAGGTGCCTTTTCAATTCTCGCGGGCTACGTACATTCAATTTTTCAATTTTTTGTTTTGTTTTGTTGGTACACTCGTCACGATCATATTTTCACAGTTTTGACTATATAGCTCCTGTTGTTTTTCTGGTAGAGGCGTAAAAGGTTAGAAGGGTTTGGTGTGCTCGGCAATTTTCTTCTTTCGATAAAAATGCAGCAAAGAGTTTGCATTAAATTTTGTGTGAAAAATGGAATCCAGTGCTCTAAAACTCTTGAAATGTTGACAGTTGCATACGGTGAGTCTACTCTGAGTAAGAAAAATGTGTATAAGTGGTACAGGCTGTCCCAAGAAGGCCGAGAGGATGTCGAAGACAAACCTCGCCCTGGACGTCCCAGCACGTCAACAACAGATGAAAACGTTCAAGCAGTGGAAGAAATGGTGTTGAAAAATCGCCGAATTACCATCAAAGAAGTTGCTGAAGGTGTTGGCATATCGGTTGGCTCATGCCATGCTATCTTTTCGGACGTTTTGGGTATGAGACGTGTGTCAGCGCAATTTGTTCCAAAACTGCTTAATTTTGATCAAAAGATCCATCGCACGACCATCGCTCAGGAGATGTTATGAATGAAGTCAATAATGAACTTGATTTTCTCAAAAGGGTTATAACTGGGGATGAATTGTGGGTATATGGTTAAGACGTCGAAACTAAAGCCCAATCGTCTCAGTGGAAGCAAGTTAACTTCAAGTTATGCGCCGCTTGTGAGAGGCGATATGCAAAAAACGTCCGGAACTTTGGAAAAACAATTCGTGGCTTTTGCATCACGATGATGCACCTGCTCATTCATCGTTGCTTGTGAAAGAATTTCGGACCAAAAACAGCACCACATTAATGCCTCAGCCTCCATATTCACCGGATTTGGCACCCAGTGACTTTTTTCTTTTCCCAAAACTGAAGAGACCTATGAAAGGACATCGATTTTCAACGATTGAGGAGATAAAAACTGCATCGCTGAAAGAACTCAAGGTTATACCACAAAATGATTATCAGAAGTGCTTCGATGATTGGAAAAAGCGTTGTCACAAGTGTATTATATCTGAGGGGGATTACTTTGAAGGGGACAACATAAATATTGAGGAATAAATGCATATTTTTTTAGAAAACCATAAAGTCACCTTATTTTTCGAACACACCTCGTATATAAGTATATGAAGTCATTTATTGAATACAAAATCATTTTATTTAATTGATTGGTTTCATTAATATAATCATAATATGTACCTCTAGGGAACTACGTTAAAGATAATTATACGTCAATTTTAGATAATATATTTATTTATTCACGAAAAAGTTATTGTACATTTCTTAAAAATATGTTAAATCTAAAATACCTTATTTGGTATCCACTTTTCAACAAAGTACAATTTTTATGTGCACAATTAAATTCTTTAACAATCATATGTCGAGAACATTCAATACAATTAGGAGATTCTTTGCGTAAACATTTTAATAAAGGACATCCGAATTCATGCAAGTCTACAATTTCAATAGAGTTCATGACAGGGTATTAAAACGTAATAAATATCATAGCTTTCATATTTCAATACATCACGAACTTCATGTCAATGATTTTCAGAACCGAGTGACATTTTGTCAATTGGCGCTTTAGCAGATACAACGGGAACCTAAACTTCTTTTTTCGAGTATTTTTCTCAGACGAGTCATCTTTCACGATTCACGTCACGGTTAATCGCGACAGTATGCATGATTGAATTGTGGAAAATCCATACTCTGTCCGTAAACGTATGGTGTGGAGTAATTGGAAAACAACTTAACGGCCCGTATTTTATAGATGGTATTTTAAGCCGTGATAAATACAGTAACTTTTTGGAAAATGAACCTACAACATTGCTTGAAGACACAAGCTTGGAAGTGCAAACAACATGCTGTTTCAACATGTCGACTGTCGTCTAGCGCATTCAATTGCCAAACCAGGTTTTTTTTAAACAGTTCCAAAAGTTACTTTTGCGTGGACGGATAATTCCCATTGCATTTTAGAGCAAAATCTCCAACAGAAAAAAGAAAGGAAACAAAATTCTGAACAAATTTTAAAATAATCCTCTAACTTCTATCGGTTCCGAGTTATGATATATTGAAAAATACCCATTTTTTTTGTATTTTCAGCGAAAAATCACTAAGTTTCAGAAAACACTGTTTATCTTCGCACATAATAAATGCACGGAAAAGTGTTCCACAGGTGAATGAAACTAGACTCAATTTTTCTTAATTACAAAAAAAGAACCAATATCCGCCATATAATAGCTCATGAGTTATGACCCCTCAAAGTTGCCCATTTTTTCCAGTTTTTACTGGCAAAAAAGTGGCCTTTAGTTTTTTCCAAATAAATCCTGTCAAGTTTAGTTTACGTTGATTGTGTCAGAAGATGTTATAGAGCCTATAAAAATCTGCGTATATCTAAAAAAAAAACAAAGTCTTTTAGACCTATTATTTTAGGAATTGTAAGGGTTAAAAAAATTCATTTTTTTGTTGCATTTTCGACTAAGAAAGAAGTTTTGTTTTTGGAAAATACCTCATTTCCTGTGGATCCCAATACAAGGTTCCTAGATAATAAATGAAAGTGGAGCCAATTTGGCGGAAGATATAAAAAAAGTGTCCTAGCCCAAATAGGTTACGAGATATGACCTTGGAAAGTGTACTCTCCATGCATATCATTACTTTCAACTAATCAATTACTTAATTATTTTTAATGCCAAAAAATGGTCACAGCAAATTATGTACAATTTATAGAACTTACTGCGAATTACAAGCGTCTTGGGGGTACGTTCAGAATTGAATGAAGAAAAAGTATTAGTTAGAAGGTATTGTTACAAACAATTACAAAATAATTGTTTTAAAAAACGATTTGTTTATCGATAAAAAATATATATCACATTTTTAATCGATAAGTACTTTTTTGCCCCAAAAGTAGTTAAAAAGTACTCAACAGTGGTTATAGCAATATTTTGGTATAAACAATTATTAATAAAAATATTTGCTTAGGGATGAAAAACATATTACACATTGTTAATCACGATGATCTTTTTGCGACAAAAATGCTAAAAAATGGCAAAAAAGTAATCATAAGTAGTGATAGGAAGCTTTTGTTATAAACAATTATTTATTTATTAATGTCAAAAGACGTATTATACATGACAAATGAATCATATACACTTATTTGGGACAAAAATTTTGAAATATGATCGTAGATCTACTTTACGGTACGCTCAGGTGCCTCTATGCAGGAATAGTGCACTTTCCAACCTTACAATTCCCAAAATAGTAGGTCTGAAAGACTTTGTTTTTTAGATATAAGCAGATTTTTGTAGACTCTATTTCACCCTCTGGCACAATCAACGTAACCTGAACTTCACAGCATATATTTGGAAAAAACTAAAGTCCACTTTTTTGCCCGTAAAAACAGGAAAAAATGGCCAACTTTGAGGGGTCATAACTCATGAGCTATCATATGGAGGATATTGTTCTTTTTTCGGATTTACAACAAATTGAGTCTAGTTTTACTCACCTGTGGAACACTTTTCCGTGCAGTAATTGTGTGCGAAGATAAACAGTGTTTTTTTAAACTTAGTGATATTTCACTGAAAATCCAAAAAATGGGGATTTTTCAATATATCATAACTCGGAACCAATAGAAGTTAGCGGATATTTTTTCCAACAAAATTTCTTCATAGTTTTGTTTTCTTTCTTTTTTCTGTTGGATATTTTACTCTAAAATGCAATGGGAATTATCCGTCCTCGCAAAAGTAACTTTGTGAACTGTTTAAAAAAAACAGTTATGATGATTGATCTGTTCAAGCATTTTTAATATGTCAAAAAGGACCCCTCAATGAAATTTTTTGATTAAAAACATTGCAAGCAGGATTTTTTTTTGGAATCAAACTACCAGATGCCTGGACTACAGACATACTCCACAGTTGTGTGCAAACTTTCGAAGCGCGGATTAACAAGTGCATCAAATTTCTTGTACAGTTTTCTTTCTTAATGGAACAGATGGTTCACTTAATAATTTCCTAATTTCGCAGGGAGGTTTTGAACTTTATAAAATACTATCACTTATTCTATACAAATTTTTATTTAGAGATTTTTTTGTTGCGTAATGCACGAAGAAAAATTAGATTGAAGAGTTCGGTATTCAGTACTCGAATTTGTAATGATTACCAAATTTCAGGAATGGATGCAGAAGAAACGTGAAGGAATGTGAAACTATGCACTAACCAATAAAAATTGGTATCCTTTCGGCATAAAACCTTATCTTTTAATACTTTAAAGTGATTGAATACTCTTCGCACGTTACCACCTACAATTTAAGTACACCAATCTTTGCACAGATGAAAAACTAAAGTGTCTTCTAAAAAGTGAGTTTTCCGAAAAAAGAATACGAAGCATAAATTACTATACTTTCTAGCATCAATAATGGAAATATATCGTTCCTCGGTAGTCGGAAGGACAAAGTTTTAATCGAAGTATAGTGTATTGTGTTCTATTAGGAATTCCACCGAGTTTGCAGCAGTCCAGTCACCATTCCTGGGTGCCACGCATTCAGTAACGTTCAAGCAGCACTGAACCGAAGTTTGTTTTGCATGATTCCATAAGGACGTTAGTATGTCTCACTTTAGCATTTAGAATCCCAGATTGCAGAGAGAAGCTGATTGCTGCGTTGAAAACCCGTGTTCAATTCTCGAAAACTACGTTTTTTCATCTAATTCGATATTTTCTGTTTCAGCAGATAGGTTTTCATAATTTAATGTTTACAACTCATGAAATATATATTTATGGATTAGACGATAACACGGAAGACTTCCGTGCAGAAGGACTGGAGTTTTATCCCTGAGGTAGTACCAATGAAAATTTTCCTATGCACTTACCGTGGATACCGTGGAAACTGTAGGTCCCCTCATAAGAAGGTGGTTACCTCCCAATGATATAAAAGGGCTCCATGTCGAAAGCCTGAGCTTGGGGTTCACTAGACGATTTTAAGGAGACTTGAAAATGACTCAGCGATTTCCTTGCGTAGAAGCCCTATGTCTAGGGTACTAGTGCTCGGTGGCCACTGGTTGATATTGAGTAATGAACAAACACACACATATATGCATCCATGACACATCAAGGCAGTACTTCGAATCTGTGAATCTAAGTGATGGCCTTAGAGGGATCACCTTGTACACCTTAGCCCGGCCGTATACCATCTACGGCCGGCTAGAGGGGGCTGCCGGATGACAGAGTGGTGAGGCTTACTTTGCCGTGACAAAAATGCCGCGTCATTTAATATGCGATTTGATGCACCTGAAAACTGAGAGGTATATTTCCAGAACGTAGATTATATATATATATATATATCCAGAACGAGATAACTGCCTGGAGAATAAACTCCAGTTTAGCATAATAGGCTTTATAGCTTGAC
>NC_046659.1:22225621-22260891 GCF_010883055.1 Belonocnema kinseyi | reverse complement strand
CCCCCCCCTCGGCTACATTAAAAGCAAACTAGCATCTGACCGCTTAGAGTATCCGCTGAATGATTCAGCATGGATTACTTTTGGTTTTTTTAACGTATAAACTAAATTCTTCTTATTAATTTGTGTTCGATAATTTAAATCTAATTTTTTTAATATTTGTTCTCTAATTGGCGCTTAGTTAGGAGAAAACAAAACTAAGATACATTAACCTTTCTCTTTTCTACCTCATTGACAGCTCAGGGATGACCATGTGCTACCGCTCACTGTATGTATAATGTAACACATTGTACGCGTCATTTTATTTTACCTTTTTAGTTTCATTTACGATTCAGATGGTATTTTTGAGTCTTTTCGCGCGCGCTTTCGATGCCAGACGCCTATTACTTGTGCGCGCCACCCAATCCAATGGATCCCTATAGATCGCGTGCCGGACGACTATGCTTTATTGGACAATGCCTAGTGAATTATGGCGAACAAAAATAGTGCTACAGAAAGTTTCAAGTAATAGAAATGAGGACTTAGAAACAATTTTACTGCGAGTTGAACAGTGTCGTAGTTTAGTGCTTATCACGAATAAGGATTTATTATCATGCACACCGTTCTTTTTTGTATATTGTCCTTCATTGGATTAATAATTCGCTATAAGTTTGGGATTAATGGCCAGATTTTGTTGAATCAGGGCGAATTCGTTTCGGTTCTCCGAAATACCAGTTCGAACTGAAGGGTGAATTACATCATCGCACTCAGAACAAGAAAAAATCAATTACGCGCACCGAAACATGCAACCGAAATTAAAACCCACTATTCACCGAAACGACATAAATAATTTCGATCATCTCGAACGATAAATGAAGTAAATTATAATGCCTCTACTAATGCCGAAAATTCTTTTAAACCATGATCCGCACCTAATAAAAATAATTTCAATGCACCAAAAAGTACAGGCAAGCGTAAATCCCAGTAAAAACAAAATTGAAAGAACCGTGGACCATCGTGGCTACCGACATCTTAGGCCCGTACCTGCAAACAACTTCCGATTACAAATACATTTTGTTTATGCAAGAACTTTTTACCCAGTGAATGGAATTCTGCCCACTATGACGGGTTACCTTCCCCAAAATCCGCAACGCTGTTAAAGAACCCATCCTTATGTCCACGTATTATGCTGTAATACTAATAGATATTCAAAAATATAATTAATTTATTATCTCATAATTTTTTTGATAAATTACTTTTAAATTTGTCCAAAACTACGATCGCATTAAATATTTGGTAAAAATATACATTTATTTATTTATTATCCTTTGAACCTAATTTATGATAAATTTTGAACATTTGCTCACGAAGTCTGACTTTTCCTAACGATTTCTGACGAGAAATCTAACAAAAGTGCATATAAATTGTCAGAAGTCCTGGTTTTTTTTGTAGTATTGCTTAAACTGTTGAGAATTCCTTGACTTGTTTCCAGTGTCTGTTTTTAAAAACGAATTGACTTTTCTTTTACGATTGAATGAAATTAATTCTAATCTCATAGGGCTTTTATCTATATGCAGGAGTCATATTATAGTCGCTTACAACTTAAGTTTTTGTATATTAATTTTTGTTTAACTATGTTACGTGTCTTTCATGCAAAAGCCTACCAAGTCTTCCGCAATTTAGGAATGAAATTATGAGGAATATTTCACTCAAACAGCTCGTAACCTCAGAATCTCAATAAAACTATCGAGTCAGCATATTGCTGTCCAAATAAAAATTAATATCACGGGAAATTAGAAATAAACTTTGAATTATTATATTATTCATATAAACTCTAAAAATATGTTGCATTTAGTGTTAAATATTCTACATCCTGTAACAAAATAAATATAGAATTGAAGGAGTAATGTCACAACGAGAAAGAAAGATTGTAGATTGAACAGAAACAAAAACAAAGAAACGCCCGGTCGCTTGGTCTCAACTCGAAGTCTCAGCCTAGTCTTCGCCTTACTACCTTACACTGTCTCGTCCCTCTTCATTATAACTCGATTTAGCTAATAAACTTGTAAACACTGACATCCAGTTTAGACAAAAAACTAACCAAAATAAAATGCTACATTACAAGAACTGTCAAAATATTTCCGCATTATCGGTTCTAGATATGGAAATTTAAAAGAAAAATAATTGTCACTAAAATTAAGCGGACTCAATTCACGAATTTTATTATAAAATTTGAGTCACATGAAAATGTGACTTTAAAACTACTAACTGATTACTACAGAACAAGCCAGAATTTAATTTCTTTTGGTATACATCCAGTGATCTGTATATGCTCGTACTGCAGCGACGTTCATTGGCCGTAGTAATCGCTTTATAGTAATTTTAAACAAGTATGTTAACTAGAGCGAATCAGCGCCGCATAGTTTAAGCATGCGAACATTAAGGCACGAAGCACTAGTGATTTGTATAGTGGGGAAAATATAATTAGAATTAGGCCAATTCACGGATGTCTCCCTTCAACACAGGGGCATTTTCCAGCCAATTTTCAAACTAGCGCAGTGCTTTGTGGGACCTGATGAGAACAGTAGGTCGATGAATTACAAGTACTGATGCGCAACTATGACGAAATTTATTAGACACGGGAAATGGAATATTTATAAAACTTATCTTTCGTAAATCTGAACAGACACATTTGTTTTATTGCTATGAATGAATTAAAAAGAAATATGTTTGCAAAGTAGGGAGAAGGGAAAATGAAATGGGCTTTACCTAGTAGTCAATTTCAAATATTTTGTAATTAATTTTGGTGATGTTTTACTTTAAAAAATTTCAAAAGTATTTTCTGATCGATGAGTTTTAAACTTAAGTACTTAAAACTGTAAAAAATGATTATCGAAAAAGGCGGGCTCTCTCTTTTCGTCATTCTAAGTAAAGCTCGAAATCCCATATAAATTTCAGTGGGAACACTACTCTGAAGTACGTAACCTTTCGAATTTCACTCTCCGAGATGATAATATCTGGGCTTTAATTTATTTCATGAAATTTCAATCGTATTTGACATGCAATATAATACACAATAAAAATATTTGTTGGAACTTAACTTCTGTCTCTATCTTTAGAGTGAACAATTTTGCGCCCTAAGATATCATACTTAATTTTTTTACAATCTGGTTCCTCATCAGTTTCAGAACTGCAATCGCTGTCACTAGAATTAGCATAAAAACCTAAACCAGGTAGGATTCCAATACAATTCATATTTTTATTTAAACTGTTTGCAAGTTCTGTTTTTGAAGATGTCAGGAGATGATTTGCTGGTGCGAGCAAACTTATATCATTACTAACGCCTTTCTCTGATTGGTCTTTTATCGCCATGTTTACATTGTAACCATCCGCATCGGTTAGCTGTGTTTTATTCTCCGCTTGGTGATCATTGCACTGTGAGTCTGTAAATATAAATAAAAAATACTCAATACATACATATATGGACAATTATTAAACGGGTATCCTTTTCGACTCTTTTTTTAACATATACTTTGACCGTTTTTTATATGTGCCGTTTGTACCTCCTGTAGATAAAGGTTAAAAAGTCGCTTCAGGAAAACATAACACGTTTTAGAAATGCGGACATTCTCTGGAAAAATATGACAGGATTTTGAATGGCCAAAGTCATAGAAAAATATAAACGTGGATAGAAAGTAAATAGACTTGAATAAAAGGATAGGGATTGAAATTGAAAGGGACGAATGAAGATAAAAGGGATGGGAAGGGATAACATGGATTTTATGTGGGTGACAGAAGGAAATTTACGTGTGGATAATTGAAAGAGAAATCCAGATAGATAGTAAGGCTTTTGGCTAAATCCGACTTGGATTTTTTTATAGGTACGGCACTGTCCTAATATACATATTTTCACCAGGTATTTGAATACGAAATAAAGAAATTTCACCAAATATCCGGGGTTCTGCGTGATCCTCGGATCGCTACAATTTCATTAGAAGAACCCTTGTGCTTAGAATATTAATATTTTGACAGAAAATGTTTATTTCCCAAAAGAGAGAAATCTTCAGATAGCAGACGCCAGCATAGGAACAACGAGAATTATTTGGAAATTTACTTTTTTACGCACAATTCTGACATCGAAGAAATACTCTTGGGTGTCTCTTTAGATCTTAAGACCCACATATTGAGATGGTAAACCTAAATTTCGTGGAATAAGCCGCGGAACGGAGCGAAACCTAGAAAAAATTGAAAGGCCCTGTGTATGTGTGAAGACCAGGAGACTGTAGTTGTAAGCAGTCAGCATGAGACAAACTGTATAGACTGTTACACTGTTGATGCGAATGACACGCCTTTGACGACAGTGCTGTACCTGTCAACAAAATTTCAAGTCGGCTTTAATCAACACCCTTGATAAATATTATTCTATTTCTTTTTACTTATTTCGATATATTTTGCTAAAAGCCTATTTGAGGCTGCTTTGATAGGGTTCTGAAAAGGACAGTTGATCTATGTTGACATTTTTTAATGTTAATAAAAAATACATTTCCTGTCATTGTAAAAAGTTGTAAAGTAGTTTACTACAGGAAAAAACAAAATATTACGTTAAAAAAAATTATAATCGATTTAAATGATTTAATTAATAATTATTTTATTGATATTCCTGTTAACAGTTCGTGTATTTTAGATTTACATAAAGTCGTATAATAATAAATAATTAGAAAAAGAGAACTCGTAAGAATCAAAGGAACTTAAAAATGGCATACTTAGACTACAAGCAAGCGTTTCCTTCCATGCGTCGTCACTATTTGCATGAAGTCTTAGAACTTTACAAAATCTGCCATCCTATCATTGACTTTCAAAGGCGTATGATGAGGCTTTGAGGTACAAGAATTAAGTATTTTGATCATGGAGAACCAAGGATAACTAGATCAATACGCATTACGACGGGTATATTTCAAGGAGACTTCTTAAGTGCACTATAGTTCTGTTTAGCCATTGAGAAAAACAATAAACATCATGTTCTATGGGCTCAAAATACATGATAATGAGGATGGTATTAAGTGACTCATTTTCTGTACATGGATAACCTGAAGCTGTACGCCAGTTTAGCCCAGAAACTGCAGGAACTGATTGGTATCACAAAGCAGTTTTCGAGTGATATCCACATGGAGTTCGGACTAGAAAAATGCAGAACATTGCATATAACCAGAGGGAAGTTAGGGACCGCAGCGTTAGAGAACGAGTTCCAAAATGACATCGAGGCAATGGCGGCGGGCCAGTCATATAAATATCTGGGTATTCTTGAATCTAAGGGTATTCAGCAATGAACACCTATGCCATCCCTTTCCTCACGTACTCATTCGGACCCGTCAGATGGTCTGACAACGACCTTGAAAGGTTAAACAGAATCGTCCGTCTAGAAATGACGAAGCTATTGAAAGGGTGGTTCTACCACGAAATATAGTGGATAGAGGCGTTGTTGATGTCAAAAACAATGTGAGTCACAAGTTATACAGTTGCGCGACTATTTTACAGCAAACGAGATGTTGCGCTTTATAGCACCATCTGTAAAGCAGATCTTGATTTTACGCCCTTGAATGTGTTCTCAGGCGAGGCCTTGAATATCAGGGCAGAAACCATGGATGAATTAGAAATACAATTGAGGCAGAAAACTATCCGTGGCGAGCACCACAAAACGTTAGATCAACATGAAGTGGATAGCGCGGCATCCAATATTTGGCTGAGAATATGTGTTCCATATCCAGAGACGGAAGGATTCGTCAATGCGATACAGGACAAGGTGGTCAGAACCAGAAATTATTGCAAACACGTTTAACATTAAGACTTGGTTGACCAGTGCCTATTATGTGGAGATACCAACTAATCTATCGAGCATATTATTGGTAGCTACCGCATAATGGCACAAAGAGAATATACGCACAGACATAATTACGATTCGGATGTTACTATCCCAACGGAACATTTCAACCGAGCCAATCGACCTGATATCGTGATACAAGAAAAAAATGTTGTAGAGTCTAAATCATCGAAATTGGTTTCCACTTAACCGACATTTGCAGTCAACCTATACATTCAAGCTCCATAAGTATAGCGAGTTAATGCTTGAAGTTAAGACCATATGGAGGAATTTGAATCATGAATCTATTTATAATATTGTGATTTCGGCTATAGACAATGTGTACGGAAGATGCACTGAGAATCTTTAATATTTAGGAGTCAGGAATGTATTTGTAGCAGCTCAGAAGGCCGTTTTATTAAACACCTGCCGCATAGTAAGAAAGCACCTGTCGCTTCAACCCCTTCGTTGGCAAAAAGAATTTGACAAAAATGGCTGGAATATTTGTTATCCTAAAAATTTGTAACCTAAGGTTTTTAGGGACGCTGAATCCGAATCTGAACTCAAAATTCCGAAATTCAAAATGTCGATTTTATTGATAAATCATTAACATTTTTATTTAAAAATAAAATTATCGGAATAAATGATTTATTAATATCAATTCTTATTAAGATTTTCGAATTAAAACAGTTAGCATCTGAAAATTCTTAAATTTTGAACGGATCTAGAATCGTTTTATCAAATCAATTATTATTCAAATTTTTATTTTCAAAATAAAGCTTCATTAAAAAAAATTTTATTTTTATTTACAGTTAATAAAATAAACTGTTTTTTATCACAAAATGTCAACTTCAAATGCTTTGAGCTTTTAATTGTTTAAATCTTTAACACTGCACTTTAATTATTAAAAAAAACTGTTGAACTCGAACTTAGGCCGATTTTTCTTCTGAAAATTTGTAAAATTTCCAGTCAAGAAATAAATTCACTATCATTTCCCGGTTTTCCCTGTTTCCCGGTCCAGCGACCACCCTGAAGATTAAATCATGAACTGAATATATAGCAATATAACCAGCATGAGAAAGCAAGAGCAAGAGAAACCCCGAGGAAGCAAGAGCAAGCAATAACCTTGAAATAGATTTGACTGACATCACAGCTTCAGATGTTTCACGTGTTATGAAAAGGGAAAGTAATTGAAAAGCTCCAGGCCTAGAAATGGTGCACAACTTCTGCTACACGTTCTTGACGAATGAGCATCCTGCGTTGGCAAGAAGTTTTCAGAAAATCATGGAACACCCTGATCTGATGCCAGGCTTTATGTTCAAAGATACTAAGTAAAAATAAGGTATTAAATTTTGTTGGTCTGATAGTCTATATATGTAACATCCGCCGAAGAAAGGGGGATAACTCGGAGCTTATCGATATTCACATTTTTAAACCTTCCGATAGTTTATGAGTTACACTTTTTAATGGAACAATAAAAAAATTCCGAACGTTATTTTGTTCAAAATTGAGTTTTTGGGAACCCTTTAAATAGCTCTTTCTTGGGCCTGAATAATTGTAAGATCCTGTGAAAAACCTCCCACCACTGACAACTACATCTTTGCGTCTCACTCATAATAGCCGTCCGATGATGGGCACTGCGCTGTACAGTTAAAAGCGTGATAGTGCAGTTGTGAGTGGAGAGAGAAATTTTCATGATCCTTTCCTCTCTCTTAAATCTCTTGTCTGCAGGTTCCCTTACCATCATTCGTCTTGAAAGATCGTAGCTTTTCGAGTTAGACCCCTTTCCTCGGCGCACGTCACATACATATATTTATTGGGGTTGCTCAACGGTTGACCCTTCGGCGAAGGGCCCCTTCGGACGTACAACAAGTTATTTTTGTGAGTCAAGGATTTGAAAAATTGTACATTTTTTCATGTTGTTAGTTAATTGAAAATATCGTTTCTAAAAAACCATGATATATGGTAAAATAAGGAGATAAGTATCATTGTTATTATACTTGAAAATGATAAGAAATAATGCAAGAACACTTCTTATCATTTTCAATTATAATAAATTCAGACGCGGAATTAAAATTTAGTAATGTTCAGACAGTTAAAATATCTGTGCGCCTGATGATGATAATGGTACGTTACCGAAACGTTGCAACTTAACAACGCTTAATAAGAAGTCTGGACGTGTCGTGTTGAGAATTGGAAAATATACAATAATTCTTCTTCCTAATCATCAAGAAATTTTTAAGATTACTACTGAGCATTAAAGTGTACGGTGAGGTAAAAAATGTATTTATTATCTGAGAAGTTGTAGGCTCCAGAAGTAACGATCGCGGCTCTTTAAAGCAACCAATCCCGACGCAACTGAAACGTTTATGTTGTACACTCTTGATCTTTCTATCCTAGAAGGTAAGCAAAAACGGGAAATCCGCTCTCACCTTAGGATACTTTTTTAGAGCAAACAATCTTTGTACAAAATTATGAGGAACAGTGTTGAAGGACTAGATGAAGTGATTAACACTACTTTGCGATGAGTAATGTAGTTAATCCACCTTAGCATTATGGTTTTGGGGTCGTTAAAACCAATTTTAATACTAATATAACTTAAGCTATTTAAAATTATTCGCTAATCTCTGAAAACACCCTGATTTTTTAAGATTATATGTTTGAATAACATATTGTACCTCTCTGCGTTTTATAGGGTTGAGACTGCCTTTTGCTAAGTACACAATGCCTTAATTACTTTTTTTTGCTTTATTTTTTTTTTTGTTCGTCTCATTCAATAGGATACAGTCATTAATGGCTTTCAATCAACTGAACATTTGTATAGATTTAATTTTTCACCTCCACCAAAAATGAGTATGCATTCTAAACGGTCTTCACTTGTGGAGCTTCAGCAAATCAATTATTAAGATGACGTGGAGTCTTCTTACGATCTTTCTCGCTGTAATAGTGAATCCTAAGGTTTTGGAATGTTTTGCTCAGTTTAACACTGCTGCTGAACGCAGAATTGCTTCTTTTACCTTAGCTTCGATACCGAAGTCATTCTTATGGTTTACAAGGTTGCATATTAGCATTACCTGATACTCACTATAAGGAGGTTGCTTGGTCGGATTTCGAGTGTGCGGTGAACTACATCTCGTAAATAACCCCACAAATAAATATCGGGTGGCGCAAGGTCAGGTGACCTTGGCGGCCATTCAAAGGGGCCTCCTCTACCTATCCACTGATCTCGACCAGTTTCATTCAGAAAATCTCTAACAATAATAGCGTAATGTGGGACCGCGCCATCCTGTTGCAGGCACATTCTCGTTCGTATGAATAGGTCGATTTTCTCAAGTAAAATTGGAAGTTCGTCTCAAAGTCACCGTAAATAACTATATCTATCGAGATTGCGATCAAAAAATATACACCTACTAAATGTCCATTAACGATACCAAACCAAATAATTACACTCCAGCGATGTTGATGATCAATCTTTTGCATTCAATTTTTTGTTTTTTGTTTGTTGCTTATGTACAAAAACAGAAAACGATCGTAGCAATCGTAATTTGTTTGTTGCGTATGCACGAAAACAGAAAACGATCGCAGCAAGCGCCATTTGTTTGTCAAGCACCCCAACGCGAAAATATCTCATATTTAAATTATCCTGTATTTTCTGTACTTCCTTATGTCTCATTTTAAAAGATTAGACAAAAACGTTGAGAAAAAGAGTTAAATTGTGCCTGCAACTAAAAATATATCGATGTTTGTGAAACCTAACAGATGCTGCAATCTCTTTGGTTATGACGGAAACGTTGACAAAGACTTACGTATTATCTCCAAAAATGTTTACAATAAATTCCCGAATTTTTTGTCATAAGCAATCCATCTTCTACGAAAAGAAAACGTCCAGCCAGGGAAGATCAACTGGAAAAACGGTTAAATGGATTAAAGAACAAATTGACTTCTTTGGATAAAATGATCCCCTGTGACTTGATATTCTTAAAATTGCTCCTGAATGCTGGAGTATTTGGCAACTAGCTTCAGAATTTAACACTTCTGAAAGAATGGCCAGATTAGCATTATGAAAGCTAGAGGGTGTATTAAAAAGTAGAAAAGTTTTACGAAGATGATATTAATAGTAAACATTAACTAATGTATTATTAGTAATTACATATGGAACTTAAGAAATTGAATGCAGAGTTGTTTCAGCTAATATAAAAAAGATCTGGTTTATTCCGAGTTTTCAGAAAACGTTTCTTATGTTGTGCAAAATGCCGCACAACAATTTCATTACAATAACAATCAAAAGACCATTCATCCAGTCGTAATGTATTACAGAAATGACAAGGAAACAATATGCAGTAGTAACGTTCTGATATCAGATAGCAATACTGCATCGGTTATGCAAGGAATTTTGATTCCTAAAATAAAACGTATGGTTCCAAATGTTAAAAAAACTATTTATATATCTGATGGTGCTAATCAGCACTACCAAAATAAATACCAAATGTGCAACTTTATAAACCATAAGAATGATTTCGGTATCGAAGCCGAATGGCACCGTGGAACTGCGCACGGCGAGGGATCACCCGATGGAATTGGAGCTAAATTTAAAAGAGAAGCAACTCGTGCAAGTCTTCAAGCTAACCCAAATGAAGCAATGTTGGATTCAACAGCACCATTCAAATGGGCAAAAAATTCCAAAACCATAGGATTCACTATTACAGCGAGAAAGCTCATAAGAAGACTCGAAGACATTTAAAAAAAATATTTGCTGAAGATCCACAAGTGAAGACCATTCAGAGTGCACACTCATTTTTGGTAACAGGTCAAAAATTAAATATATACCTACATATGCACAGGCGATAAAAAGCCAATAATGACTGTAGAATATTAAATGAGACGAAAAGAAAGAACACAAAAAAAAGTAATGCGAGCATTGTGCATTTAGCATACTGACAGTCTCAATCCTGTAAAACGCAGAGGTACAATATGATAGTCAAACGTATAATCTTAGAAAATCAGGGTGCTTTCAGAGTTTAGGGATCAATTCTAAATAGCTGAAGTTATACGAGTATTTAAATTGGTTTCAGCGACCCCGAAACCATAATGATAAGTCGGTCTTACTACATAACTCGTCGCAAAATAGTGTTAATTCGACGATTTAAAGTACTTTTGAGGCTAGGTATGAATAGTAACCAGATAGGGTTTAACTGACTTTGGATTCGGTTTCAGCGACCCCGAAACCGTAATGTTATCTTGGTTTAACTACATTAATCATGGGAAAATAGTGTTAATTTGACGATTTAAAGTATTTTTTGAAATTAGGAACGAATAGTGACCAGATAGTGTTTAACTAAAATTAGAATCGGATTTCGCGAGCCCGAAAAATATAGTTCCGATACATATGGGTCGTTGTTTCTTAAGCGACCCACTCAAAAAGACAAAGTTGCCTAGTTTAAGTTAAACTTGGGCAAAGTGTTGTGCTATTGGATAGTAGCTTATGGGGGAAAAATTTGACATTCGGATAATTATTGGCCGAGGGGGAGGGGGTGAAATTTTTTTGATTTTCGTGGATATCCTCGATATCGGCAATTTTTAAGTCTTCTAATAGCGATGAACAAAATTTTTTCTGGTACAATTTCGATAGAGTTTTTCACGCCCTTTCGATTGGTCCTATGCATTTTTTCAAAAAATAAATATTTGACCTTAAAAAATGAAGATCAAAAATAAATTTGAATTTTTTTGGAAGGCAGGTTTTTTTGTTTGTTTTTTTTGTCTTAAAAGAAAGCTGGGGTTTTTTCCTATAAGATTATATAGATTATGTAGATAGTTGGCTTTCTGCATTAAACAGGACTGAGACTACCATTACTTAAATTTCTGCATTAATTTCACTGATAAATTTTGAATACATTTTTGAATTTTGGAAAATCAAGTTATTGAATAAGAGGTCGGGTCCAAAAATTGATTGTATGGATTAAATAGAATTGAAGCGCGAAGATTTTTTTGTATGCTGATGTATGGTCTTCTATTTGCCTTTTTTCCGCCTTTCGTTTTTTTAATGACAGTTGTTTTCACTTCATTTCCTACTTTTCGTTTCTTCTCTTTTCGGAAGTATAAACTTGAAAGCTTTGTAGCAAGTGCGAGAAGTTGAATTTTCTAAGCTTTACTCGTTGATGATTCAAACTTCTTTTTGATTTGATTAAGAACTTCAACTACAGCTTTATGATCTTTGTCAATGCAGTGTTACGGACGCGAAGTTTCTATTATATTTGAACATTTTAAAGTTTCTAAAGTGTAACTCTGCCTGGCCGAGCAAGGACGCAAGCTAGGTACTATGTTATAAAAATAGGATAAGTCCCCGAATATAAAAGTGGCGAAGAAGGGACCTGGGGTGCCCTCGGCACAGGCGGGGCCAGTCAGTACAGTTCTTGACCTACGACACGAAACACGCGCGGCCGTTTTTGTTTGTACAAATTTATCTCCCTGCTTCCTACTGTTTAGCATCATTTGTGAGCGTCGTTTTTATATTTTCTGTTTTACCAGTGTTTTTATTTCTACGTTCTATCATTATTATACAGCTATTTTTTCCAAAGAACATTTATGAATGAAGTGCAATAGACAATTAGACTCTGGACAATTTTAATATTAACGTTTTTATGTAACACAATCAGTGCAGTCGATTTCAGAGAGTTTTATTAATAAATAGAATTTTAGTGTATTTCGCGAGTGTTCACTTATTTAAAAAATATTTTTTAATAACCACATTTTGCCCCTTTCACTGAAAGTTCGCGTTTTTCTTTTAGAAATAACACACAGCATAACTTTCGACAATATAAATTAAAAAATCATATAACTAACCTATAAAGTTCAACCGTTTTGAAATTCAATTAATTTTGGTATTATACCGTACATTTTTGTTTTCACTTTAAGAATTTTTAGTTCTTTGCCATCTAGTCGATAAAATTTTTAACTCATCTCTCTGATGACCGCGGTCTTCATTTGTTTCCGAAAATACATATACGTTAATTTTCTAAGCAGGCGTCTAATTGAAATATTTTTAACTTATCAACAAATTTCATGTGACGAAAGCTCCATTATACGAGCATGTAGTATTATTATTTTTCGTAAAAGCAATCCAATTAATGTGTACCATATATGTACACCATATATGTTTCCTACTCGATATATATGTAACGTTCGCCAAAGAAAGGGAGCTTACTCTGAACAGTGAAATTTTTCAGGGCGAGCGGTCGAATTCGACCTGATAGATGTGACTTTTAGCATAGAGGGAAGACTCATGCAATCTTCCCTCTCCACCTACCAATGCATTATCACGCATATAGAGGTGCCGTTACCGTGTTTCACGGACAGGGTATAAATGAGACGCGGAGATGCAGTGGTGAGTGAAGGGAGGTATTTCACGGGATATCGAGCCCTCCCATACCGATAGAAATCTCAGAGAATTCTTACGCGAAATTGCCTGGCCGGTTTAAGACTATTTTTAGGTTCGATTTGAATGATTTAGTCTCTGAGATAGTCAGAGAGATTTGGGTCCTTTTCAAGGTCTTTTTGGTACCGGACGGGCAGAGATATTTACAGTAGTTGGCCGTTGCTAACCCGACTCTCCCTTTTTAAACTTCTCTTCAAATTATTAACACTTTTTTTTAATTGATGAATTTTTTTATTATACTCATTTATAATTATAACTTATATACTAATATACAATTTTCTAGTTGAATTAAACAATGTTGGCTTTTTTGGCGTATCTCATTCCATTTACGAGAAACGTTGTATTAATTCTAATTTTAAACATTTAAAAAAAATTATATATCTGAAATCATCGAAACCCGTAGATTCCGAATTATTATGTTTTAGGCTGTTAAATATGAAATTAAAAAGAATCTATTTCTAAATTTTAATCCGAAAGCTTGACAAAGGACCCTTGAGTGTCGGCTACTCTATTGATATTGCCTTTCTGCTTGTTATTTATGATCGTATTTTTATTTCAATTTCGGAAAGGACATTTTAAAGCCTTTAAAACATTTAAATGAGCTACGTGCACCTTTAAATATATCTACCTGAATGCCTGCGGAGAATTGCTCAGAGCTTCTCAGAGCCTTGAGAATCTTTAGCATATACTCTGATATTTTTATTGGCAGGGTCAAGTGAAAGCCAGATTTCCCGGGTACCTAATAACTCAATTATTAGCAATAAGAACGATCGGAAATTTTTTTCGATGGTTTTATTAACAAGAGCAACTCAAAAACTATCGAAGGATGTAAAAACCTCGATTTCGATTTTTTTAGAGCAGGCCCCCTTTCTTCGGAGCACGTCACATATGTTTCCATGTTAAATGGATTACAACAGCGATCTTTAGGCTTTTAAACGAAATTTTCGTTACGAAGCATGTTACAAAATAAAGTTTTACTCTGGCAAGACATAATGTCCAGCTACTACTTTTAACTGAATCTTATTCTTAAGTCTAAAACAATCGCATGCAGTGTTCATTTGTTTCTTTTTACTGTCCTTAGACAACACGCGAGTTTTTCATTCCTGCATCTCTCGCAAAGAGAGAGGATGAACGGGTCTGATGAATGGAGAGACCTACACGATACGAGGACGGATCGAGGAAGTGCACTCTTCGCTCAGCACCGCTACGAGCAGCTGATTTTGCGAGGACGCGAAAACGAGCTCGGTACTCGTTCGAGAGAAATTAATAGCATCCCGTAGATTGAAAATGAGATTCTTCTTTCTAGCTATGAACGTCCAGGATTTAACAGAGGAATAATATCCTTAAGTAAAAGAATGATGATTAAGTGTAAAAAAACATTATACGAGAATTGAAAATTCTTTTAGGTTGGGCAAGTGTTTTCACAGATTTTAAAATAAATTAAGTGTCAATTCTTGAGAACCGTGAACGAAGTTCTTATTCAATCTGCTGTCATTCCGGAGATTAAAAACCTAATCTATAAGGTTCGAAATTAATGCAGATTACTTTTATATAATTAAAATCTGTGCCAGTGAAAAATTTTCATTTATTAGTGTTCTACAATTTTAAGAAATCTGAGTAGGATTTTCAACCCGTTGTCATTCGGGAGATAATTCCAAAAAGATATTCTCGATTGTAAAATGCCCTAATATCAAGTGAAGACGATTCACTAATTCAAATATGTGGAGTTTTTAATTCTGAGGAGATCGGATTAAATCGTAAATAGAGGAAATTCGACTGCAATTTTCGACAGCATAGATGTCAGTAGCGAAATCGAAAATCTCTACTCTATAAGAGAATTGAAGAGAAATATAATAATATATAGAAAATGGGAAATTTTAACTCCTAATCTTAGGAATCCCGAAATCATTAATCATGAATTAATTGAAGCTAATTTCCTATCTTCAAGGGGGGGGGGGGGTGTAAAGGTTTGCACTTGTAAAAAATCGATTTTTTCGTTTCTATTTTCTTATTGTTAAACATTTCAAGAATATACTCCCAAAATTTTAAGTCGATCTAAGTAAACATTTTCTAAATATAAAATATCTCCCCCAACGATTAGATAAATTTTTTTTACATTAAGGGTGCTTTCCACCCCCAAAGTGGTGGAATTTTTCGTGGAAATGGCAGATTACACTCTAGATAACCACCAAAAATGTTACAATGCAAAAAAAAAATAATCAGAGAACGCTGGGAGGAGGATTTGATGATACTTTGACTAAATTTAAATGGTTTTTGTAATTCCGATAATTTCCGACCGAGATACAGTGAACACCGTGAAATGTTGTTTTCCCAGACGTTCTCGGACAATCTCTGTCACCGGCTTGTTTTTGAATATTTTCAAATGAAAAAATTACAGAATATTGCCAAAATTATACTTAACTCGATCAGTTAATCGCTTTTTTTGCAACTTCTCAGTTAATAGTGGGTCATTTCAGACCCAAGGCATGTTAAAACGCTCAATTATCAATAAAAAAATCTGAGGAAATTCCTGTACACTCTTGAATACTTCCTCTTTAAGGGAATGTAATAAAGATTGCAAAATTTTTTTTTTAAATATTTGATTTTTAATGATAAACACACCTTCCTCCCGAAAATACAGAAATTTACAACAAAATTTATAACTTTAAAAAAATTGAGATATTCGAATTTTTCAAATAGCATAGTAAAGTTCAAGAAGCGTATTTTTACGTATAAAATCACGAACCCGATGGGTGCAAAAGAAATTCTTAATTATTTGGTGTCAAATAGCGCTTTTTAAAAAGAGGAAATTTGAAGTTTCAATAAATAACTCGATATATTTCGATTTATACAAATGATATATTTGTAGAAAATTATAAAAATTTACAAAGAAAAAAGAACGATATATTCTTATAATTATGAACATAATAAACAGTCTCTGCAACATGTGTGACGGTGTTCGTTGCAAACGGCCAACCTACACTTGTTGCAGCATTGGTTCGTTTTCCGATCATTTTTCGGATTACAAAGTGAGCATCGCTTTCTTTTTTCGAGTTTGTCATTCAAATTTATCTTATTCTCGGGTTCATTTAGGATGGATCATCCGATTCTTCATGTACGAAATCAACTTCATCCGCGCTTTCCTCGTCCAAATAGTTGACTGGTTCCGTACGTTGACGAAGAATTCTCGAGGCGCACTTGATCTGCCTACTGCGAAGGCCAGGCTGCCACTGGATTAAGCACAGAGGGTCCTCTAGTCCAGCGATTCTCAAACTGCTACCCTGGGTAGGGTGGCTACCCGGCGGTAGGGGGATGCCACCCCGGGCCGGGTAGTTCGGTAGGCTCCAAGGCAGGGTCCCCGCTGTTAGCATGGGACTATTTTTTTGACCTAGCATGATTGCCTTTCATTGTTCTGAGATTGAAACCTGTTACAATAACTGAAGTTATGAAGGTATGACACAATTAAATTTAAATGAGCTGAATCAATTTCGTGATATAATTTTAGAAATATGGAAAAAAAGTTCATAAAAATCGATTAATATTTTCACTAAATTTGTCCAAGAAAATACATTATTGGACTACTTTGCAGCGTAACAAAAGTGCAATATCTTTTGAAGTTATTAACCGATTTCTTTCTATCTTTTTCTAATGTTCTCGTCATAGTCCACAAAATCTAACGCTGCCTATTAAAACTCGCTAATGAATATTTAACTAAATTTTCCTTTTTTCCTAATCGGCTCTAATTTTCTTATAATGGGAAGGTCGAGCGCGACAAACCAGCACATGTCCGCATCACAGGATGTTAAGTGTCCCATCCTTGGGTTTAAGTATTATGAAAAAATTCGAGGTTGGCGGCCCTACCACTCCCCAGAAAGAGCGAAAAAAGTTTGGGAATCGCTGCTCTTGTGCTAAAACTTTTTTAGGGTGGGGATAGACATGTCCAGAGTACAAGGATTTTGAGTAATAAAACAAAAGAAAAATGCCTTAGGTCTAACTTTTTTTTCAGCGATATTTTCTGCTACTGAATCAATTATAAAAAAGCGTCAAAATAAACAATAATAATGTGGAATTTCCTGAACTTTAAAAATACGTCATCAGAATTTCAAGAAATTTCATGGACCTTAACCCTCAAAGTCTATGCGTCACTTTTTTAAATTCAAGATGGCGATATCGAATATGACGAATAAAAGCCCATCTTTTTGCTATTCCTGATTTTCCGTATTGGAGCTATATTTTGAAATAAATTCATATAACTGCATGTATATAGGGGTTTTTGGGGTCGCTAATCATGAATATAAAATTATATTTGCAATAATCAAGTTGGCGAAGCGAATATGGCTGCCAAAAATTACTAAAACATTCCGATTTTCTTAAAAATTCGCACATGGGGGTTTTTCGGGCCTTTAATGAGAAATCGACTTTCAGATTTCCAAAATTTAAGTTTAAATTCAAATAAAGATTTAATGCAATGCAAGATTTGTATTTTTTGTTAAATAGACTAATTTAATTATTTCATTTTGAATTTTGTTACACTTCTGACGACGCACTTCAAAAGTTGAGGAAATTTTACATTAAAAGTAATTTTTTTGATTTTTTTAACCATCGACTCTTTAGCAAAAAGTCTCGTTGAAGAAAGTGTTGGAAAAACGAAAGTTTGGTCCTTAACGGGTTAAATGGAACAAATATTATCTTTGGAAACAAAACAAAACCATTTATGCTTACAAACAAATATAATCCAACTAATAATGTGGAAAAAGTGGCCCAAACTTCCTTCCAAGCCACCTTACAAAAGATTCAACCCAGTGAAAAACTTGGAAAAGCACACAGGAAGACCTCCGGACTTTTTGCATAACACGGTACAACTCGAGAAATAAGGAATAGATGGGTGCTTTGAATTCCATGGATATTCGATCAGGAAACGCCATAATCGAGATTTTAGCTTGAAAGAAAAATAAGAGACATTGCCACACTCGAAATAAAACAAACTATTGTACGAGAAGAAAAAGAGAATAGTCTTAAATACAAAATATTGTACTTCGAAACCTGGTCGAATTTATCCTACTAAAATATATATATATATATAATCGTTTCATAGAAACATAAGAAAATTTACTGAATAAGTAGTATGTAAACAAGAAAACATGTAAAGTATGAAAATAGATATAAAACAAAAATTGTATGAAAAAACTCTTTAAAAAATACTGATAATTTAGACAAGATAGAATATGCAGTAGAAATATAAATATATCATAAGATAAGACCTATGGAAACAATAAGGAAGTTGTATTAATTAAATAAGAAATTAGAAGAAGAAAACAAAATAATGTTTATTGAAAAAGAATGAAGAACCGCAGGCTTGATGAACTGATCAAATAAAATCAAAGAAATGTGAAACTTAAATTTTTTTATAACGCTAAGCATTCGATTCAGCAGGATCGGGAAAAGAAACAAGAACAGTACCACGCGATTAAAGATAAACAAGCGTTTTCAAACCATTTTTTGTATCCATTTGTTTCGGGGTCATAGTTAACACACACCTTTCGAAAAAATTTTGAAACTAACATTTTTTTTGTTCGCAACATTCGTTTAAGGGGGCACTATAGTCTAAAGCCTCACTAGCAATAAAATCGTATAAAAAGAAATCATAAAGTGACATATTTTTAAACAGAAACAAATATCTTCACTTCTTTTTTTTTGGTAAACGAAACAATCTTTCAAAAATTATAAAGATTACTTAGTTTAGAGGGGCAATGAGGCAGTTCAGAATATTTGTTAAAATAAAAATAGAAATATACATTCAGAATGGGAGACCAATATTTATATTACGCTACTGAATGACCTCTCGTGAATTCATAACCGAAAGAATTATTTGTATCTTAAGAATGTAGCTATTAGATGACACGAGATCTAATTAAAGAAAATCGACAATTGCGTGCACATTCATTAATGAAAAAGAGAGGGGACGAACGGGTCTGATGAATGGAGAGACCTACACGATACGAGGAAGTACACTCTTCGCTCGGCACCGCTACGAGGAGCTGCTTTTGCGAGGACACGAAAACGAGCTTGGTACTCGTTCGAGAGAAATTAATATTATTCCGTATAATTAAAATGAGATTCTTCTTTCTAGCTATGAACGACCAGGATTTAACAGAGGTATAATATCCTTGAGTAAAAGAATGATTACTAAGTGTAAAAAAAGATTATACGAGAATGTTAAATTCTTTTAAATTGTGCAAGTGTTTTTACAGATTTTAAAATAAATTAAAAATGTCCATTCTTGAGAACAGTGAACGAAGTTCTTATTCAACCCGTTGTCATTCGGGAGATTAAGAACCTAATCTATAAGGTTCGAAATTAATGCAGATTACTTTTATATAATTAAAATCTGTGCCAGTGAAAAATTTTATTTGTTAGCGTTCTAAAATTTTAAGAAATCTGAGTAGGATTTTCAACCCGTTGTCATTCGGGAGATAATTCCAAAAAGATATTCTCGATTGTAAAATGCCCTAATATCAAGTGAAGACGATCCACTAATTTAAATATGTGGAGTTTTTAATTCTGAGGAGATCGGATTAAATCCAGCATTTGATCAAAAATCCATAACAATTTGAAAATTGCATAAAGCTTAAAAAAAGTAAAAACAATTAAATTTAAAAGATTAAATCCTGGACAGTCAGAATTAAAACAGTCAGGGTTAGACGGTTAGCATTAAATAGAAGGATTTCTTAGATATAAAAGTATCTTGAATGATTAGGCTTGAGGAAAAGCTACTTTAATTTTTAAAACAGAAATTCTCCTTTCGCTTTTGTGATCTCGCAACTACGTGTTTATGATTAAAAAAATAATCAAAAAGAAATTCATTCATAATTAGAGTCTCTAATAATATCTTTACTTTCAGATTTCATACTTTATCAGGAGTGGTGCCGATGCAAATATTCGGGACCAATTTCCTGAACAGAGAAAATTACGTCCGTCGAGAAATCGAAAAGTTTCAGATACATTTCTATAACTACGATTTAGCGACACAATAAAATTATATAAATCATCAGTTAATTTTTTATAAAGAATCAAATTTTACTTAAATAAAAGATGTTTGAAAAATAAATAACGTCGAAAAGAACAAATTATATTACAAAATGAATTCTGGTCATACGTGGCTCGCGCGGTAGCACGCACGCTTGAAGTGTGTAGCAGCTTAAAAAAAAAAAAAAATCAGGTCCCTTTTTAGCAATATCTATTTGTTTCTAAGAATGCCTAATTTATTTTTGAAAATTGAATGGAGCAATTTTTCAGTATACTCAATTTCGAAGTTCGCGATCGACCGCATATTAGATCAAATGTTTGCAATTCTTTATGGATACTTTTTTAGTTATAAAATAGTTAAGATGATTACTTTTTTAAACAGGATAATTTTCAACAATGTGATTCTCGGAAATTTTGCATATCATATTGAAATACAAGAATGCCTATTAAATATTTTTCAACAAAGAAAAAAAAACAAATATTTCACGCAAAAAAACAGTAGGGTTTAAATCTCCTATGGATTGACCCATATGCACACAGAAAAACACACACACATATATGTGTGTGTGTGTATATATACCAGTAGGACAACAAAATTCAACACATACTTTTTAAACTCAATTACCTGTTCAACATTTAAAAACATCGTCTTATAGTACTACGTATATGTAAAAAATCGGATATATGTCTAAAAAACCGGATGCAAGAAATCCATCTTGATTTCCACTGCTAGCCTGTCTTCCAAGAATTCATAAATGCTTACAACTATTATTGGAATGGAATGGAAGCTTCTAATGTGTCCCCTAAGGGTTTACATTTTTCTTACATCTTCTCTATTCCTTTACACATCCTCCACACACTTACTTGGTGGTGGAAGGGGGACCTACAGTTCAAGGTGGCTTCCGAACCACCAAGAGCAACAGCCTTAAGTACTTAGAGAAAACCTTTTTCTCTAGAGGTACTGGTCACACGACTCTCCGGAGATGAACAACTCCCTTGCTAGGCTAGTGTTCACCGCATGGGCCACCGAGACTCTTCCAGAGTGCGAGGCGGGAATCGAACCCGCAAGCCGAAGGAGTGGGTCCAAAGCCTACGCTTTAGTCCCCACGACCATTGTCACACTTTACAACTATTATTGTAGATAAGGTATATTCTCAAAGCGACGATAATGACATTCTTCTAGAAGACCAAAAAGAACGTTGTGCAAACTCAAGGGACGCTGTTACC
This sequence comes from Belonocnema kinseyi, assembly GCF_010883055.1. Lineage (NCBI taxonomy): Eukaryota > Metazoa > Arthropoda > Insecta > Hymenoptera > Cynipidae > Belonocnema > Belonocnema kinseyi. Next base: position 22,239,373 of record NC_046659.1, on the reverse strand, counting down.
ATGACACAAGCTCTTAACCATCAAAGAAACCTCCACACGGAATACATTAATTACAAGCAAGCGTTTCCTTCCGCATCACATGATTATTTGCGCTTGAAGTCTTAGAAACTTAGAAAATCCGTTCACGTACCATCAAATTTCGAAGTCGTGCGATGATGTTTTGAGACACAAGAATAAAGTTTTTCGGATGCTTGCAATGTGGCCGACTAAAAACTATGGAGTGGCATATGGTAGCTTTAAGACAGAATTCAGGGTAGAGATGCATTTTTGTGGGAAGAGATCGATTTCGGAAACTATCTCGACTGACGAAAGCGAGAGGTTGCGCCGTATCTCGTGATTTTTGTCGAGAATATTGGAGAATTAGCAAGATCAGATAAGATTTTCGATAACGTTTAAAATTTGATATCACGCGTAAATATATATAAAAAATGCATCAAAAATGGGAAAATATGGAAGTGGAATCATAATTAAATAAGCAAAACGGTAATCTAAATCTTTGTGCTCATCAAAATAATAATTTAATATTAACTGAAGTAAAATAATTTTACTAAAACCAATTCATTTATAAAACCATTAGGTTAGAAAATTGTAAATGTCCTAATAATCTTGAAGTTAATTTCTTTACCCGATAAAAGCCCGATAAAGTAATGTTGGACCCAGAAAAGAGATGATGAATTGAATAAGGCAGTATTTATCAAACCTCATTCTTATTACATAGTGCATATATTTACGTATGAAAATAAAATTGTTTAAAATGTTATAATAGTTTTGATTTTTATAATATACTTTGAATATAAAAGTTGTACTTATTATTAAAAAGTGTATAGCTGCATTTATGTTTATTTGTAATGTGTGACAAATAATAAAATATAAATGCAAATACCTTCGTTACTAATATGTCTAACTTTACCTGCCTGTCTTATAATATACAAAACATAATTATTTAAACATTGTAGGAAATTTTATTTTCACTCAGAAAAGATATACATTTTTCCTAAGAAAATTAAGTTATGCATGGTTTTAGCATTTTAAGGTCTCCTGGAATAGTGTTATTAGCCCCTGGTTCACCAAAAAATTCTATCCCATTAAAGTTGCGCTTCAAAAATGTTGTAATCTTCAATATATGATAATAAATAATATAAATAATAAAAAACTAATAGGTTCAGTAATTAAACAATAGTGTATAACCAGCTAGATGCTTTCATATACATTTTACATGATCCTATTTGAATTTTTTTGATCTCTGATATTTTTAAACTACAGCATTTGTCCAATTATTGAGATATCACCTCAAAAGGATTTATTATTTTTTGTTTACTTACTGATCAATTTATTTATCCCAATATATCCCTCGTCTTCTCACATTCAACCTGCACATCTTTCTAACAATTGTTTATTTAGCTTTACTTGAATTCGCTTTCCAATCTATTTTATTTAGCAATCCAACGGTCACATTGAATGAATGTGTGGTTTACGTCGTCAATCTCCGTTTCGCAGTATCCACATTTTGCGCTGGTGACTTTCCCCCACTTATAAAAGCGTTTCTGCCATTGATCCATGGTGGTCGCTCTGACTTCGTCTGTTGCTCTTACTCCGATCACGTTAGTTCTCGTATAGAACTCTTCCTTGTTCTCCTGGAACAGAAGACCGATCAGAATCGTCCCGGCAATTCTGACTACACCTATTTACTTAGCTGCTGCCAAACGTCTACTGTATGCCTTCTTTTAAGTACATCGGCTCATATTTCAGCTCCATATAGCATTATAAACTGGGCCACTGACAGTCGCAGTCAGCACGTGCTGGGTCTCGGACCACAAATGTTGATCATGAATCTACTGAGTGCTGTCGTGAATACTGCTGACTAATTTGCTGCTTGCTTAATTTGTTCCCCGAAGGAGAGCCTATTATCTCACTACATTGCTAAATGATAAATAGCTGGCTTAGCTGTGAACGCTGTCGGTTTCTCGTTACTATTACCAGCTTCGTTTTCTCCGTGGAAAAATCTAGTCCGTTGTCATCCATTCATCGACTCACGCGCCGCGTATGCGATCTGCGTACCCCGGCAGATGTGTCTTCTGGCATCTCTACCTTTAAAATGTCATCGTAAGACACATTTCAGAGATCAAGGCCAAAGATTTATCCCTGACCCACTCCGAGGGTGATCTGCTTTTTCCTTGGGCCTTCTGATGTGTCGTATATCACGAGTTTATCGGAGAGTAGCTTCTTAACATACGCATGAGGTACTCGGGAGTCTTAAAACCCTCCAGTGCCTTAATCATCTTGGCCCACCTACCCAATACTCGGACTATGGTGTCACTGCCCCTCGGACCCCGTGTATCGCGGATCGTATTTTTCTGAATCCATGTTATCTCTCCCAGGTATCTCCCGCTGCTTGGACGGACGCCAACAGGCGAGGCTTTAACATCTTCTACAAGAGTTTTCCCGTGGTATTCAGCATGCACAATGGTATATACGCCATTGGAAAATTCGGATCTTCTTTCGGTTTGCTAATCAGAACTAGACGTTAGATTTTCCACTGTTTGTCGAATACTTCATCTTTCAAACAGCAATTCATTACATTAAACAATATCTGTGGACAGACGCGTGCTACTACTTTCATCACTTCTGCTGCGATTCCGCCGAGCCCTGGCGCTTTTATGTTCTGCAAATAGGTCGCAGCTCTTGTCAGTTCTTTTTCGTTGAAGAGTTGAATCTCCATTATAGGGGTTCTGTAACTGTTCTCTCTTGACGGATGTGTCGGGAGAGGCACGCCGGCGCTGTTCCTCATGGTTTCCTCTCCCATTGGTCAACTCGCTGAGAGGGTCCCGAGCTTCCGGCTGACGATTTCGTAATCCAAGCCCCAAGGTTCATTCTGTACACTTCCTGGCGCAAGTTTCCCGAGCTGCAGTGTTTTCTTTTCTTAATATTCTTGCCAAGTTCTTTCTTGGCTAACTTCTACTCCTTCGCCACTCTTCTCTACTTCCTAGTCGCCAGTCACCTCTCTTTCATACACTTTATTCAAAGATCAGCAATTTCTTTATTCCACTAATGGGCCGTAGTTCTATTTTTGTGCCGCTTCTTCAGAGGCATCTAGCCTTCACAGACTTGGTTAATTATCTGCATAGTAGCTTCCACTAATTCTTCTGCGCCCATGTAAACTCTCTCTATAGGGCATTTACTCTTCTGGTTATCGTCAGGGATAGTATTTTCTGATCCATTTTGACAACATTCCATCTTTTGGGAATGGTATATTGCTGTACAACTGCAATAATAAATTATTTAAACGCATATATTAAATACTTTCTGTTTCTTGTTGCTGTTACTTTCTTCTGTTTTAATAATGAAACTTTGCCTTTCTGTCATCGTGCTCGAAGTGTGAGCGCACTACCGCGCTCTCTCACACGGCGCGGCGAGCCGTGTCTTACATTGAAGCGAACGCCGAGGTGGGGATAGCATCGGGTAAACCACGGCCACTAACATTGCGTTGGATACCCGCTCACGCACGCTTAAGTATTTATAACTCAAAAACTAAAACTTCAAATAATGTTTCTTTTCCAAATTAGTGATAACAAGTAAACTAATCAGCAAAAGCTTCGTGACAGAAAAACGGTCCTTAATGTCACATGACATAGAAATTGCAAGCTGCAAAGATTCTTTCTTGTATGGGGGCACGAATCTGGAACAAGTTACACATATCGATCATAAATTCGCCGTCTATCTTTCACTTCAAAAAAATCATTTCACGAATACCTGCTTAACATCAATAACCCTAGGCTTGAAATGACATATTCATTACATACTCACAATACTTAAAACGTTTTCTAGTGCTAGCGAATTGAGCCTAAATTCTCGCTTCTCAAGTGGCGTGCGTGGACCTGTATGTATAATGTTGGATCTCAAAGTAGAAGAGTGGTGTTAGGGTTTTTAGGCCCAAAATTATATACTAGCTGCTACGAGAAGCAAAAGGTAGGCGCGTACGCGCTCTCACCACGAGGAATAAAAAATAGTGGCAGCTGGCGATATGTGAAGTGACTGCTCCAACAGCTGGCTTTTTCTCAATTGTTTAAGGTTGTTTTCGCGATTCAAAATTTTCAAAAATGTTAGTATCGTAAAACATAAAAATGTAAATGTAACAATTGGTAAGTGCCGTCTTTCCTTTTTAGTGTCTTTACATGTGCTTGATTCGCCGACTTGCAAACAGAAATCACGTTCAATCGCCCCATAGCAGAATTCGCTTTCCATTTTGAGCGTCTCTAGCAAAAAAAAAAAAAAAAAAATACAGTACATGCCATTCAGGAGAGCCGCCTACATGCTATGTAATATACTGCTTTCGCTCCATAAGAATCCATAACACCTGCACAAACAAGAATTCAATTTTCTCAAGATTTTATAATGACTAATTTGTAAGTGCAATGATTGAAAAAATTTGAATCTTTTAAAATTAGACTTTTAAATATTATTTGTTTCTTTATGATATTAATTTTAAATAAATTTTCAACAATAAATCCAATAATTGTGCTTCATTTATTATCCAATTTACGAGCCACCCACAAAAAGGGCCTACCGAGGAATTCGCTTAGATAGAGGTTTGTGCACGCTCGGTTTCCCGTACGCCAGCTTAGCAGCGTTTTGCGTTTGCGTCTGGATAGAAACCATGGGCAACAGTGATTGTGGGCACACTGGACAAACGCAGCTACGCTAACCCCCGATTTACCGTCAAAAATCCTAAATGCGCGTGGTTCGGTGCATGGCGATGCGGCGTAGCAGTGGTCGATAATTGGATTTCCGCGGACAAAATTCTCCACAGAATAATTCGTTAACCGATTTAAGCTTTTCTTTTTTGGAATTACTCTGCATTAAATTCTTTATAAATATACCGGAGCCAATTGGTTTTTTTTTTATTCTTTTGTCAATATTTTGGCAAATACCACGGCGAAATGGTTTCTTTCAACGGTATGATTTTTAATCTTTGAATAAATGTCTAAAATAAAGTAATTCTTATTCAGAACTAATGAAGACAGGCTTAGAAGTCATAAAGATAGTATTCCAATTCCGTTTAATTATTACAAACTATTCAACAACATTCATTTTTACATTTGTTGTCGAAAACCTGATTGGTTGCGACACTGCGGGAACATAACTTTTAGTGATAGTTTTCGCGATATTTAAGTATTGATAAAGATTTATGAATTTTCTGAATTATTAATATTGTACATCGGAATTTCTAAATGAATAATTTTACTTTACCATAAAATTGATTTCTAAATATTTCTAAACATTATTGATAGAAGAGAACATTTAAATCGTAAATGATTGCTGAATATTGGGAAATACCTCTGCTGTTAACATTTCTCAACATTCTCCTGTAACACACTATAATTTCTGAACTTTTTTACATTTTCTAAGTGATAAGAAAAATTAAACTACTGGAAAACCTTATTTTAAATTAAGATAATTTTTTTAGATTTTCAGGATTTCAAAAAAAATCTTTATCAATTTTGCAGCACGCCAAGAAAAAGAAAAAATATTTTTAAGATTCATGGGAAAATTTCAAATGATTTTTTTTCCGAATAGCCTCAGAACTGTCGCAATGTTGAAACCAAGCTCAGAGTATAATCGAAGAGCCGCGATTAACGAAAGTGTTTGCGCTGGAGTTTGCTAAAATTTTGAAAGAGTGTTTAAGATTCTAAAACAAAAGTCTTCCATAATACACAAATGTAGAACAAAATTTGAGTAATTAGAAGAGATACTTAGACGTTTTGAAACGATTTAAAAATAATAAAAAATGAGATATTTCAGGAATTTTGTAAGGTTTCAAGAAAATCAACCAATTCTTTAGGTTCATTAGACAAATTAAAATCATTTTTTTTTTGTTGAAAAATTAATTTTAAGAGTATATTTGAAAATATTTAGAAACATTGAAAACTATTTCTTAAATTATCTTGAATTCAAAAACAAAATTAGACTAAAAATTTGAATTATTTTAAAATATTAGAAAGTTTTAAAATTTTGAATGGATTAAAAAAATAATTTTTCTATTTGTTTTATAATATTGCTCAGTAAAATAAAAAATAAAATCACAGTTCTCTGCAAAATTTAATGCTGAGCATTTATAAAAAAAATTGAAATAAATCAGAATGTATGACCTGTGGGTGATTATGAACAGTACATATCTATTCTAGACAACCGTGGGGTGTTTTTCCAGAGTGGAATTCATACGCATTTTTCTGGCGTGCCTCTACTGAGTATAATTTGAAATGCGTTCCAAACTGCGTGACGGACGGCTTGAGCGTCGGCGTTGGCAACCGAGCGTATACAGGCCTTAAGTATTGACCGTCAGGCTATTTTCAAAACATAGCTAGAATCGAACATCTGAAGGTTGGATTTTATGAAGAATTTCATGGCGCATCTTGTTTGTGAATAAAGAATTGTTGTCGAAATTTTCTCTTTCGAGTTATTTAAAGAAAATCTCTTTTTTCAAACAAAAATGTAGTCTATTTTTTAGATCCACTCGGCGAATCTTTGGCGGGTTTTAATTTTTTGTTCTTAAATTTTCATGCAACATTCTTGAACATATTTTACGTCTGTGATAATGTTAAGAAAGTTTAGATTTCGCTGATATTGCGTCCTTCGCTGATGTTGCGTGCTGAATGACGTTATGAGGGACGCCCAAATAAGTATAGGTCCCTCCAGTGCCAAGATGTCTAATATCACTTATATCCATAAGCTCAGGTCACTCGGGAACGCCAAAAATCTTTCTTTTCTTCAGATAAAGTGTCCTTATGCTTGCAATGATTAGTGTCTCCACACAGTTATCCACAAGAATTTCGCAGTGTTAGAAATAAGGCAGAAGTGCGATGCAAAAAAGCAGAGGATTCATCGTGTCGCCATGAAACACGCCCGAATGGAAGGTAAAGTTATTCATAGTCATTCGATATTTTCCAGATGAGTTAATATATCTAGTTTTTCAAAAGGCCATCAATCTTTTTATGCATCTCAGCTTGTGCTGTTAAACCTTTAAGCTTTCCAACAAACAGATGATAAATCTATGAGAGGCTGAATTGAAAGCTTTGCGGTTGTCAATCCAGGCCATTTACACGAAACGCTGATGGGCTGCAGCGTCTTTGTAGACGCACCTGTCAATTATCAGGTTCTCTCGACATACTGCTACAACTTTTTTCGAGCAACGCTGTTCGTAAATCTCTCTTCCCACAGGCTGAATTCTTTGAAAAATTCTGTTGCTCAGGACCGCTGTAAAAATCTTATACAGTGTGTTCAAACAAGTTATTGGCCTGTAATTCTCTGGGGTGGACAAGTTACCTTTTTTCGTTGGGAGTATAGTGCATCCTAACACCAGCCACAGTGGAATGGGCGCTTTTCTGACTTTAGTATGAGGTGAATGTACGGACCAGATGTTGCAGTGTAGAAGTAAACTTCTTCCAGTAAAAGTTTTTGATACCATCTGGTATTCCTCCTCGTTTGTTATAAGGTTTTCGCAAAACTCTTTAAAGTGCATGGTATTATCAGTATCTTCTTTTAGCCCCAGTGTTTTCGGGATCTTGTATACCTCTCTCCATAAAGTTTCTACCTCGATGGGCTAGAGTGGATTTTTGACAGAACAGCGGGAGGAGAGGAAGCAATACCTCAAAAGGTACTTGCGAGATGGATGCAGAAAGTTGTCATCCTTGGGTCGCTTCGTATCCTCAAGCCACACGAGGGTTTCGCCGTATAGTGGGGCAAAATGACGAAAACATATTCAAAATACGAATCCGGCTACTATTTTTAACTAATTAAAATTTTTTTGCAAAGTCAAGCTAACTAAATTCTTAAGAGATCCCTCGCGGCCGATTAAAAAAAAATTATTGTTAACTTTATTTATACACGAAATTAGCAAAAATCGTAAAATTTTAGATATTGTTACTATTAAAAGACAACTAATTCAAAATGATTGATATTAGTGCTCAATCAAGAAATAAACATTCGTAAAAAACATAGTCTAATAGTTATTATAAATTAATATACTGTTATCAACAATTGTATTGTTATAACCAAAAGCAGGTGATATTTGAGTGGTTTTGGATATTTATTAAGCGATTTTAGTTTTTAATCCAATTTAAAGTAACATAAAAACCTATGAAGATGAAGCGGAATATATTTCATATTGTTATAAACAAATTTAATAACAAACGCACAGTTTTAACAATTTTTGAGTGTTTAAAGTGCTTTTTTTTAAAGTGCCGTGTTTGACTTAAGAGTGATGTTGCAATAAACTATGTTGCAATGCCATGACAATTTTGTGATTGTTATAAACAAATGCACAGTTTGAGCAATTTTAAAGAATTTCAGTTACTTTTTTTAAAGTACTTTGTTAGTGTTTCTAGAGATAATTTTGTAAACTATATTGTCATATCATGACAAATGCCATTGCTATAAACAAATTTCATAAAGAAATGCGCAGTTGGAGCAATTTTTTAGTTTTTGTGGCACTTTTTTAACAACGTGCTTTGTTTGACGTGAGACTGATGTTTTAGTAAACTATATTGTTATTTAATAAAAATGTTGTGATTGTTATAAACAAAATTTATAAACAAATTCACAGTTTGAACAATTTTAAAGAGTTTTATTTACTTTTTTCTCTACATACTTTGTTAGTCTTGGTTGTGATACTTTTCTTAATTATATTGTCATTCCATGTCAGATGTGATTGTTATAAACAAATTTTATAAATAAATTCGCAGTTTGAGCAATTTTTAAGTGTTTGAGTTACTTTTTTTAACGCACTTTGTTGGGCTTACCAATATTACATTAGTACAGTTTGTAAAAATAGTTACAATAGGTCAATAGTTACATTAGCACAGTTTGTAACAATCACATTTGTCATGAAATAGCAATATAGTTTACAAAAGTATCACTAGAAAGATTTAAAAAGTAAGTTTAAAAACAAAAGTAACTGAAACTCTTAAAAATCGATCAAACTATCCATTATTTTATCAAATTTGTTTATAACAATCACAAAATTGTTATAAGATGACAATATAGTTTATTCCAACATCACTCCCAAGTCAAACAAAAAATAATTTTAAAAAAGTACCTCAAACACCCAAAAATTGCTTAAACTGCACATTTGTTCATAAAAACAAGAATCGCTCTATAAATATCCAAAACTACTCAAAAATGATCTACCATTGTTTATAACCATTTATTAATTTCTAATAAACTATCAGGTTATAGTGTATAAATGAAGTTAACAATAATTTTTTTCTTTTAAAATCGGCCTCGAGGGATCTCTTAATAATTTAGTTAGCTTTAATTTACAAACAAAATTTCAATCAGTCAAAAATTGTAGGTGGAATCGTATTTTAAATATTTTTTCGTGATTTTACCCCACTATGCGCCGCGCCGCACAATGCGGCGAATTAGAAAATTAGGGTTTAAAATGATCCAGAGCCTACAATTTTCATCCGATTCCATCTTTTCTTTTAAATTAAAGCTAATCAAATTCTGAAGAGGTCTATCGACGGCGATTTTGCTAGAAAGGCTCTGTTTGTTTGTTATTCAAGTTACAACATACCAAAAAAAACATAATTTTTCATATTTGAGCTGCCTGTTCTGTAGCATTCATTGATTTTACCACAAGAAGGTGAAATACTGATTGATTTACAATTGATTAACAAATCATAACAACTTAGATGAAGTTCGTGCAATATGTTCAATTGTTATTAACAAATTTATGAACAAAATCGATTATTGCTGTACATTGAAGCCTGGAAGTTCTTTTCATCACGTTTTCCCCCGCGAAATTGAGTGAAATTAATATTTCGTTGAAATAAAACACTAAATTATAATTTTTTAATTGTTATGAACAAATTTTATAAACAAATGTAATAAATAAGCGCCTCTGTATTTATAAAATGCATTTTTTCTGCGCAATCATTAGGTTTGCCTTTAAAAATGAAAATTCCATGACAGAAAGGGACAATCAAAATATTTATGATTGTTGTAAACAATACTGATTAACAAATGCATTAAACGGTCACCATTTGATAGAAAAAATCCATTTTTTTGTGTGCCTAATTGTTCATTTCATCCCTAAATTAATATTCTGATGGAGAAAACTGACGTTTGACAATATTTTTCATTTTTATTAACAACTCTGATCAACAAATGCATTTAATAGACGCTTTCAAATAGGAAAAATCTCTTTCTTGTTGAAATGTTGATTATATCATAAAAAATTAAACTCCTACGGCTCAATTAATTTATTTAATTTACTTCATTATTTGAAAAATCTGCATCATTATTATTCATTACTGAGCAAAATCTGCCCACTTCGCGGGCACATTCTGGTAGTGCTATGCGCGCGCGGCTCGCTAGCTTGAGTGCGCCTAGGGCGCGCGACTGTTCATTCTCGCGCTCCCCCATCAGTCTTTGCATTACCCTCCACATTTGTGCACAGACCACAATGTGAAATTTTCTACATTGTATGTTAAAAACTATTATATCAAATTCCTATTATATTAAATTGTATCAAATACTGTAATTCAAACCCCTCATAAACGATTACATTCTCATTGCCATAATCGCGCTTCGCGCTCTACTGTTAGATTATACAGGCTATAATTTTTAAAAATGTGGGCTAATCGAAAAATTCGTCTAAAATAGTTTTAAAATATATTTGGTACCTAGTGAAAATTTTTGGATCTATGAAATAAATAATTTTTCTATTTTTGAGGATTTTCAAATTTTCATTAAAATTAAAAATTTTATTTGGATAATTTGCAAGTCCTTCACCCACCTATAAGAAACTTTGACAAAAATTTATAAAATTTCAAGAACATAAATTTCAAAATTTTGAAAATGCACTCAATTTTTTAATTTTGGTTCGAAATATCTGATTAACGAACTTAAGTCTTTATTTTAGGGACCTTCAGAAGTGTATCAAATGCGGTGTCGATTGGACAAATTCTTCAAAAGTTAGCGTAGCTACAGCATTTAGGCAACCATACATACATACATGCATCCATATATACATGCACACATACATACATACATACAGACGTACAGAAGGGCAGGCAGACAGACAGCAACAAAATTTTATGATTTGCGGATTCTGTCCGCGCCGAAACGTAAAAATCCGCTAAAAACCAGAGATCGAAAATTTGGACGATTACATTGGATTAATGTTTTTAATTTTCATCCAAATTAAAAATGTCATTTGGATAATTAGCAAGTATTTTTGTCAAGTATCGGAGACATTGACAACATTTTCTGAAACTTGAAAAAAAATTGTGTAAAATGTTGAAAAAGCTCTAATTTTTTAAATTGGGTGCTATTCGAAAAATTCGGCTAAAATAGTTTGAAATGTATTTGGTATCTACTGAAAATTTTGAATAAAATTTTTGGATTTATGAAAAAAATAATTTTTTCTATTTTTTGAACATTTTTAAATTTTCGAAAAGTATATATTTTTCCAATTTGGCCCATCTACGAGAAACTTTGACAACAAATTATAAAATTTGAAACAAAAAAATTTTTTAATTTTGAAAATGCTCTGAATTTTTTAATTTTGGTTCTTAATTTTGGGGACCTTCAGAAGTGTATCAAATGCGGACTCGATTGGACAAATTTTTCAAAAGTTAGCGTGGCTACAACATTCAGGTCACCATTAAAAACCAGAGATTAAAAATTTGGACGATTACATTACATTCTCAGGAATGAAAATTGTAAAAATTATACTTTAGTGTTTGATTTCAACGAAACATTAATTTCAATAGATTTCGCGGGGAGAAACGTGTTGAAAACAACTTCAAGACTTCAATGTACAGCAATAATCGATTTTGTTCATAAATTTGTTTATAACGATTAAACAGATTGCACAAACTTCATCTAAGTTATTTGTATTTGTTGATCAGATTTTAATTAGCTTTAATTAAAGAAAAAATATGGAATCGGATGAAAATTGTAGGCTCTGGATCATTTTGAACCCCAATTTTCTAATACGCCACACTGTGCGCCGGCCTGACGTTCTGTTTTGATCGTACTCTGTGACCACTCATCTTACAGTCATAAGACGTGGCCATAAGTGTGATTTACCACGGTTCTACTGCGAGCCGGTCTCTTTTTTAGATGATGGTTGCTCCCAGTAGGAGCATGCGGTCCTACCATCTGACCAGTATCTGACTTACTACCTGACCAGTAGACCAACAAAATGTAACACCTTATTTAATTCAATTGCTTATATACAATTAGGCTATTTTTCTGACTCTTGTAAAGTAGCTCATATCTTAGTTTTTCAGAAAAAAGACAATAACCCATATTATCTAACTCGCTGCAGATTCAAGTTCACCGCAGCCATTCATTTAAATTTGAATCGAAAAGAGCATACTACACCTGTTTTCTATGATATTGAAAAACTTTCGATAGTGTCTGGCATATAGGATTGTTCAGAAAACTATTTAAGTAATTATAATTTTCCAAAAGGACTTATTCACTTTATACACTCGTATAATGCGGAAGGAAAATTCTCATTCAAAATAGGCCAGACACTATTAGAATATAAACCCATACGAGCGAGTACGTCCAAAGGCAGCATTCTAGCACCAGTATTCTTTATCATATACATAAATGACGTCCCTGAGGACTCCAAAGTTTTAATTGTATTATATACATACGATGCTGCATTATATACTTTTTCCTGGTCAATCCAAAAAATCTTAAAACTACTTGTCCTTCGCAGAGATTTTTAATTGGCATTCAATTCAAAGTATCTCCAAGAAACCGCCACTTAATTTCATGAAGCTGTATTAATATCGCCTTCCGAATATATTTCAACCCTGGCAAAATATAATTTTGATCCTCTTTGGAAAAATGCGATGTCAAAAGATATCCTCATGAAATAAGTCACTCAGATCGGGGAGGGTAAGTCGAAGCCACGACGAGATTCGTCTCGACGCAGCACCTACTGGCCACACCTGACCTACTTCAACAACCCTAATTTGTTGACCCCTCTACCCCCTCTTTATGACCTTTCTTATATTATATTACGAGGGTGAATCAAATATTAACCGGAATTCTTTTTTAATATTTATTTATTTATAAAACAATACAAAAATACTATTGATTATTTTTCTACATAGTCTCCTTCACGCTCTACACATTTTTTTCAGCGGTTTGGAAGCTTGTTAATTCCTTGCTCGTAGAAACTTTGAGGTCCAGTCATCAACCAATTGCGCACGAATTCATCAACATCTTGATCGTTGTCAAATCGCAATCCTCCAAGTGCATCTTTCATGGGCGCAAACAAATGATAGTCACAGGGTGACAAATCTGGACTGTATGGAGGATGCTCAAGGGATTCTCAATGCATATCCTCCAGTTTTTGTTTCTTTTTACCCGCCGTATGTGGCCTGGCACTGTCATGAAGAAGCATGACGTTTCTGATGGGGTTACCGCGTCTTTTGCTTCTGTAAGCGGCTTTTGCTGCCTCCAACAGCTGGCCCCATCGGGCACAGATTTTTTTGAAACCAAGATGATTTTTAATGATTGTTTGAGCGCTTCCATAGCTAATGCCCACCTGTAAAGCGATTTCATGAATAGTGAACCGCCTGTCACTTCCAATAAGGTCACGAACTGCACCAATGTTATCGCCAAAGACACTTGATCTTGGACGTCGATTATGACTCACATTTTCCACACATTCTCGTCCACTCTTAAACTTTTTGGCCCAATCAAACACTTGAGTTTTAGACAGAG
>NC_046659.1:22213541-22225521 GCF_010883055.1 Belonocnema kinseyi | reverse complement strand
TTTTTTTGATCTTCGTTCAATAACTTCGGGACCCATCGGGCACAGATTTTTTTGAAACCAAGATGATTTTTAATGATTGTTTGAGTGCTTCCATAGCTAATGTCCACCTGCAAAAGGGATTTCATGAATAGTGAACCGCCTGTCACTTTCAATAAGGTCACGAACTGCACCAATGTTATCGCCAGAGACACTTGATCTTGGACGTCGATTATGACTCACATTTTCCACACTTTCTCGTCCACTCTTAAACTTTTTGGCCCAATCAAACACTTGAGTTTTAGACAGAGTATCATCCCCATACTGATCCTTCAATCGAGTCAAAATTTCGCACGGTTTAACGCTTTCTTTAGTTAAAAACAATATGATAACCCGTTGTGCAACAGACGCTGGAACCTGTTGCTCACTCATAGCTGTACTGACGAATTGACTGAGTCAAACAGCTCACCAAGCATTTTGCCCACTCCTAATACACTACATTACAAGAACCTACATTGTGAGAGTGCTTGCGATTGGCTAAGAAAAGTATTTGTAAAATTCCGGTTTATATTTGATCCACCCTCGTATATCTCAAATTTAATGTTTTTTTCCACACACATAAACGTCAATTTAACTACCAGTCATGTAATTTTTTTCTCAGATTGTGTAATAATGTATTTTGTTGAATTATTAATTTTTAAACGAAATTTTTTATTTTTATATATAAATAAAAATTCAAAAATTACTGATCTCTAAGGACTTCAAATTAAAATAAATTACCTTCTAATTTGAAAATTTGTTTAATTTTGTACGAGATTTGAAAGCGTTCCATTTTTAATGTCTAACTGAAAATTGAATGATATAATTTTCCACACTTTAAATTTTATCGATCCATTCTTCAATTTAAAACATTAAAAATGATAAAGCGGATTTATATTCTTCAACCAAAAACCTTTCAATTATTTGATTAACGTGACATTCAAATTTAAAAATTCTTATTTTAACGGCATTTAATATAAAATTGTTAAATTAAATAATGCTGAAAGTTTCCATTTATACGTGTAAACTACTGGGCACTACTGGGTACTGAGTGCTAGTACCTGGTAAAACCCAAAATCATCTACTGTGAAATTGTCAATTACTGGACTATTCACAAAGTTCGTTTCTAACGTAGTTGGATCCCTGTCGATGAAAAAGCACTGAAAACCGCACTGAAACGTCACTGCCCAGTGCCGTTCCAGTGCTGCTCGCTTAAAGCTACTCAGATTCCGATTTTAAATGACAGCAGAAGTGTCCTTTATACCTGCGACAAGTAGACCAGCTGAAAGGGATTAAAAATTAAAAATTGTAAAATTTTGTAATTACTATGAGAAGTTTAAAAATTCAGAATCTACGGGTTTCGATTATTTCAGATGTCTAACTTTTTTCTTTTAGATGTTTAAAATTGGAATGAATATGAAGTATCTCGTAAATGGAATGAGATATGTCAAAACAGACAACATTTTTGAATTCAACCTCAAAACAGTATACTAGTATACAAGTTCCAATTATAAGTATGTATAATGAGAATAAAATTTATAAATTAAACAAAAGTATTAATAATCTGAAGAAAATTCTAAAAGGCGAGTCGGGTTGGTTGGGACCAAGTACTGCAAATAACACTTCCCGCCCGGTACGTGATGAATACAATGGGAGCATTATATGACCATCCCATCACCTCTCAGTGCCGTTTAGGTACTGAAAATCAGCACAAATAGCCAGTGAAGCAGCACTGGCTTTTCTATCATCGCTTTCTATTTTGCTCACTTAGCTAAGAGTACAGTGTATACGAATCCCAGATTTGTACATTCGCGTTAAATATAACTAGAGTGCAACATCGACGCCAGCTACATCTGTATGCCTACTAGTCCCACTGAAACATAATTTACTACTTCGTCTAGGGTACACCGCGCAAGCCCATATCTATATAGTATTCAATATGTGGATGCTCGTTTGCTTGACAACAGAATAATATATAATTGAAAGAAGAAAAAGAAGAAATGACAAACTTACCTATATTGTTTTTTTCTGATTTCTTTACAACGACTCCAGATATTAGTTTCCATTGTAGATTTCGGGAACTGAAAATAAGACGTTATTAAGATTGACTAACATCATAATATATTTTTAAAACAATCAACATAAATAATATTTAAAATCTTGGAAATCACTTGTTTTAAAAGAATTAATTTTTCTTTCCTATATAGGCGTTTCCACAGTAAGTAAAATTTTTCTGTCAAGGTGATTTTATAGGTGATCCTGAAGGTGGTCCAAAAAGTGCCCCCCCCCCCCCCCCCTACAATTCGTTTATTCTAAAAAAATTATTTGGCAGCCCACTATGCGCATTGTTGTTGAATTTCGTCTCAAAATCGTAGAGCTTTTGGCAGGAATGACCTAGAGATACATTTTTTATTTAATTCAAGATAACTCCTTAGCAACTGTAGGAAAAATATAGAGAAAATATAAAAAATAAATTGTGACCTTAAAAATCTTTGTTGAAGTTAGCAATTTTTGTAACAAATTTCGTTTATCGAACACCACAGGCATTTTATGTTCTACATACCGAGGCGTCCTAACGATAGGATGCCAACGCACGCGATCGACTAGATGATACTCAACCAAAAATATAAACAATAAAAAGCTAACCAAGAAGTAAGCACTAGAAAGTTTTAGATCGCGGAATTGAACAAGATGAAGCTAGAAGTTGGCCAAAACTAGAAGATGCTCGCTCGCTCCATCAAAACATTAAAGTGCTATCTCGGGCGAGCAAAGCATGAAGGTGCTACTTCTCGCTTATAATCTAAACGCGAGAAGTGACAACCTTCATGCTTTGCTCGTCCGAGATAGAACTTTCATGATTTGAACAAGCGAGTGAGCACCTTTTAATCTTGGCCAACTTCTAGCCTCATCTTGCTCAATTACGCGAGCAAGACTTTCTAGCGCTAACTTCTCGGTTAGTTTTTTTTGTTTTAATTTTTGGTTAAGTACCGTCATGTCGTCTCGCGTGCGTTGGCATCCTACCGTTAGGACGCCTCGATACGTTTTTTTTTAGATTTTTGTATGCTGATTCCACATCCAGCCCATAAAATAATGTGAAGCATAATTACTCTGAAACAATGGCGACGGAAGTTGCTGTTCTTATCCTCAAAGGAATGCATTATATTCATCAAAGAAAATTTCATCACTCGAACCCAGCAGCTCTTAAGGGGATTTATTAGAGTTATAAAAAGGAATGTAAGATTTTTTTCGCAATCTTTAATATTTTGGTCTGATTTCTTGCATAGGTCAACTAAATGATAGTCCTTCGGCTTGAACGAAGCCGGTTTTTGGATCAAATGTTTATATTTTGTTTAATAATAAAATTGTAGAGAACAATAGAGAAAAATTGCAGTGACTTTCAGTGTAGCTGTATGTCAATTATCTAAACACTCCCCATCTGCCCTCGTTCCCTGGAGCGCAGTGAATTTCTCGTGAATAATTACCCTTTCATTCTTATGAGATGCAGACGAGTTACAAAACTGAAATCACGTAGTTATGGCTTGATTCAATTTTAATTAGCTGAATTAGTTTATTGGAATAATTCGAAGAAATTGCAAAAAAGATTCATGAAAATCGTTTAATATTTGCAGTAATTATAGAAACACTGAAAATTGAAACGACTACGGTCGAGAAAAATTATCATTTTTTTTTCGTGCACTTGAATTTCAAATAATGACCATTGAGATGAGATTAAAATGCACATATTTAATTAAAACAAAAATTGAGGTCAAGATATTAGTGTTAACTATTTTATTTGTATATAAATGGACAAAACTAATACAATTTATGTTTTTGAAACATGTAACAACATTCTTCAATTGCACATTTTCACACCTTTGTATATTTACACATGCCTATACACATATCTATACACATACACATACCTTCGTGTCTTCGCTTTTGAAAAAAATGATGCCCTGATCCCTGAGAATAATTGTAGAAAATACTATTTCTCTTAAACATTTTACAATTTTTGTTCAATTTTTAATTAGACTAAGGTAAAGAACTTTTTCATACCTCATTATTGCTGTTAATAACATTGAAATTGCATGATGCCAGAAAGACGCGGGTTTTATGAAATTTTCAAACATTGCCTTCTTTTCGATTGAAGTGATTTAATAATTAAATTGAATGTAGTAAAAAAATATTTATACAAATTATGATAGCTTGTAAATATCTTCTGCTTTGTTAATGCTAAGATAGTTGTTTTTTTGTTAATTTTTTAATTTTTACTCGCGCCTTAACTTACCAAAGTAATAAATTATGCAAGCTCACAAACATAGTTGTTTCAACAATTTATTACTGTTCATAACTATCTTCTTCTACACAAGTACCAAAAAGCTGCTGTTTTTCTGAATTCTTAAACTTTTTGTTATGAATAATTTTCAGATAGAACGCGTAGTTTTTGGTTTCTGCGTAAAAACATTCAAAATTAAAATAAATTTTTTTTTAAAAATGCTAAAAGAGCTGAAATAAAAATTGTACAAGTGTGAATGAAACGCTCAGAAATGAGAATAATATGGACAGCGGTTATTGAAGTATAAATTGTCATGCTTTGAAAAGATGATATAAAAATATATAAAGATTAATGAACTACCTGTAATAGACGTAGGTGGAGTCATTACTAGAATTCGTTGTTTCTTTTTAATTTAAACATTCATCCAAAACCTGAATTTGAACTTTGAAACTCGGGAAATGATATTTATTGAACACAAAGGTGTGAAAATCTGCAATTCAAGGATGCTGTTACACGTGTAAAACACATAAATTGGAATAATTTTTCCCGTTTATATACGGATAAAGTATTTACTACACACCTTCATTTTTTTTAAATTATATATAAACATCATCTTATCTCAGTGTTCATTATTTGAAATTCAAGTGGACAAAATGAAAATGATAATTTTAATCGAGCGAAGTCGTTTACTAACTGGTTTAGTAAGATTTTCTCACCAGATTAACTAGAAAACTGATAATTAATTTAGTGAGGCTTATTATTCGAAGTTAATAAGACTTCTTAATCAGTACTTTTTAATTGAACTCACTATTCCTATTAAGGGAATAGATCTCAAGTTTTCCGTAAAGGGTTCACTTTTGTATATAGGTCAATGTTTCCAATATACTCCAAATATTAACCGATTTTCATGAATCTTTTTTCAATTGCTTCAAATTATGACAATAAACTAATTCCGCTAATTAAAATTGAATCAAGCCATACCTTCCTGATTTCATTTTTGTAACTGGTCTGCATCTTATAAGAATGAAAGGGACATTATTTACGAGCAATTCACTGCGCTCCAAGGAGTCTGCCTCGTGATTTTTACGAGGGTCGATGGAGAGTACCTCGATAATCGACATACGGTTACACTGAGTGTCACTGCAATTTTTTTCTATTGTTCTCTCCAAAATTATTCCTAAGTGAATATAAACATTTTATCCAAAAACCGGTTTTGTCCAAACCAAGGGACTAATATTTAGATGATGTTTACAAGAAATCAGACAAAAATATTCAAGATTGCGAAAAAAATCTTACATTCCTTTTTATAACTAATAAATCCCCTTAAGGGCTACTGGGTTCGCTGGTTTTATATATGAATTCAAAATATAAGAATTTGAAATAGCGGATCCAATATGGCGAAACACAATTGTAAAAATTAAACCGATTTCATTCAAATTTGTTACTTGGGGATTTACCGGGTCGTTAATTTTAAATCCGGACTCAAAATGTCAAAATTAAGAATGAAGAATCCAATATATGGTTAATCATAATTTAAAACAAACTTATTTGACTAAAAGTTGCTACACGTTTGTTTTTCGGGTTGCTGATTTTAAATCCAAAGACGAAATATAAAAATTCAAAATGGTGAATTTAAAATAGTGAATCACAATTGTAAAAATTAATCCGTTTTGACTAAACATTCCTGAATAGGTTTTTTTTGGTAGCTGATTCCAAATTCGAAATCAAAACGTCAAGATACAAAATGGTAAATACAATGTTGCGTGCGGGAAGTGATCAATTCCGAAACCGTGGTAAAAAGCAGTTAGAAAAAGACCTTTTCTAGCTGCTGCGCTTTCGCTCTTTGAGTAAGATTACTTTTTCTTGCCATTGCGCTTGCGCATTTCGAGTCAGAATTACTTTCCAGAACTGTCGGAATCATAACCTCACTTCATTATGATTTCAGACTGAATGTGAGTACTCAATGTGAATATTAAGGATGGATTAGAAGAAGAAATTCATGGAGTGGGTGAGGGGAAGGTCGCAAATGAGGGCAGTAACGATAGGTGGAGTAGCATGTCATGTTTTATCACTGTGTACAATAAGGATTGGACGGAAAAGATAAAAGAAAGTGTGAAAGTATTGCGAGAATTGGGGCGGAAGGGATCTTTTACAGGAAAGGGGACTGCTTCGAAAGGAAATAGAAGGATAAGATATGGAGAGAGACAGAAGGGTATGACGAAAATTCTAAGACGATAGAGGCTGGGCTATGGCGAATGGTTTGGTAACAGAGAATTAAGATAGAAAATACACGTATGTGAGTAAGGTGGGGGTATCGGTGATAGACTATGTGATCATGGATATGCAAGGATGAAAGGAGACGGAGAAATTCGCAGTGGAAGGGAGGGTGGAATCAGGCCATCAGCCATTAGGTTTGTGGATAAAAGGGAGTGTGGCCGAAGACATGGTGGGGAAAAAGGGTCGTTAGGAAAGAGGGTGACATGGATGAGAGGCGATAAAGAACTATCGGGAGCAGTTAAGACTGAAGAGGCCATGTGGAAGATAACACAGGCCTGCAAATAATGGGCTCATGTCAGCTGTTGGAAAGTGGAGGGTCATTTCCGAAGTAATTTTTGACGTAGAATCCGAATTTAGGTTAGAATTGGCCCATTACGTCAGGATTTTAAGTTGCTTGTGGTTATGTACCCAAAAAAAAGCGTTTTTGGCTACTTTGAGGTTATGTACAGAAGACACAATATTTTTTGAGATTTCAACAACCCCGAAATCCCCCGAGTACAAATTTTTAAGAGAAAACACCCAGTAGAAAATGTTTGCCTCAAAGTATTTAAAGCAAATGCTTAAGACATAATGGGACTAATGGGACATAATGGGATAATCTCGTAATTTCAAATTGGCGTAATTTGGTAAAGAAAAGTGGTGATTGAACTTTGCGACTCTTAAATTGAAGAGAAAGAGCAGTACTATACGCTACAACTAAATACAAATCCCAAAAAATTTGGTGTCTTCTGTAAATAACCTCAAAAGTAGCCAAAAACGTCATTTTTCGGGTACATAACCTCAAATACCTTAAAATCCTGACGTGATGGGCCAATTATGACACCGAATTCGGATTCTACGTAAAAAATTACTTCGGAAATGACCCTCCACTTTGCAACAACAAAACCATGTTGGCCTGTGTAATTAATATGTATAGAAAAGGTATGGTTGAAAATGTCTAAGGCAGCAGGGCAGAACGGGGTGGAGATCGAAGCTTGACTGTTTTGAACACAAGAGGTAATAGAGAGGCTGAAGGGGTTAGTGAAAAGAGTATGGAGGAGGAGGGATTCAGAAGATAATAGAGGGAGAGGTTGATCGTAACACTGTATAAAAAAGGAGATAGGGAAATGCAAGAAAATTAGAGAGATTTTACGAGAATTAGAGAGAATTTATGTCTTGAAGCACGTGGTCAATAGAGAATTAGCTAAGAAGGGTGCGAAAGTGTACGTGTTTTTTGTTGATCGAAAATGCACGTTCCCTTCGTTGAATAGTGTGAGGTTGTGGGAGTCGATGAAAGAGAGGGTTTGGAGAGAGGCTTGTTCGAAAGGTTAAGGGAGGTATATGAAGAGACTAAAGATAGTGCGTAGGAAAGGAGGGGATCTCGAAGGGTTTCTGGATGATTGGGGGTTTAACAAGGGTGTCCGATTAGATCAACGATTTTTGTAATGGAAAGTAAGCTAGCACCGGAGTGGCAGGAGAAGTTATGGTAGGAGGGGTCAGGATATTGCCACTCGCATGTCCAGATGATATATTGCTGCTAGCAAAGAGTGAGGAGGCTCTAAAGGAGATAATGAAAAGGTTTAGGAGATACCTGGATAAGAATAGGGTCGAGGTAAATACGGAAAAATCCAAGGTTATAGTATGCAGGAAAGGTAATGGGAGGGACAAGGGAGGGTAGTGGTAGTAGAAGGGCAAGGCGGTACTGGAGGTCAAAGTTTTTGTACCTGGGTTTTCTCTTTGGGAGAAATGGGGGAGTGGATGGTCATATAAAATAGATCGTAAGAAGGGAAAATGTGTTGATGAGCCAGGTGTGAGGGCTGGGAAAGAGGTTGTTAGCAGATGATTTTGGAAGGAAAATATAATTGTTCGATTCGCTAAAGATGAGTGTCTTATTTTATGTAGTCGGGTGATATATAAAGTGGATATTGGCTTTGACAAGGAATACGTCTAACTATATTATCAGGAGGGAGACAGGAGTAATTGGTTTAGAGATTATAACGGGGAGTCGAGCGTGTAAATATGAGGCAACATTTTTGGAAGATGGGTGAAATAGGCTGGTTAGGGAGTGTTGGTAGGAGAAGGAGAACAGAGGTTGGAATGGGAAGATGGAGTTTGAAAAGGAAAGGTATTTTAGAACGAGTGGACTACAGATGGATTATACCAAGGGAGGCAGCGCAATACTTGTGTGAGAAATGAGGAAAAGGAAGCCAGTAATTTATAGAGAGGATAAGATTCAGATGCATGGAGGATTATAATAGGTTCTGACTTTATAGAGAGAAGAGGATGTATGATTTGTGCGGGAAGGGGCATGCAAAAGTGGAGCACTGGTTAGAGGAATGTGAGGACGTGGAAATGAGTGGTATAAGCATGGAGGTATTGTTGCATAAAGTGGGGGGGGGGGCGAAAGAGCCGTAGAATGGATGAAGAGGGTAAGATGGAGAAGAAGGGAAGGAAGGAGGAAGAGGAATAAATAACAAAATATAGTGAATAGAGGAGGAAGTAGGTGTTAGAAAATTGTAAATATTGTAAATAGTGGATAAGTATTAGTTATTAGCTACGGAAGCAGAGATTGGCAATGCGAGAAAGTAGGGACATGCGTGCGAGGCGAATCGAGGAAGGCAAGGCTATAAGAGCGAGCGGTCTTAGAGATATGGTGTTGACGGATTTTTGCTTTTTTTAGACTGCAAAGAGAAGATTTTATGGCGTTTGTCTAAATTTGGTCGTTAGATTCTTGGTTTTACTTTCAGGAATTCTGAAAATTAACTGGTTTGCTTTTCAACTCTCACTTGATTCTCGGGTATTAGACAGAAAGAATCGTGTTTTTTTCGCTGTTCCTGTCTGCTCGAATTTTTATTTTGCATTTATTTATTTTTTTCCTTGATAAAGGTGCTGTATGAGTGCCAAAACGTTGGTGATTATTTTTTGATAATAGTAGAAATAAAGAAGGTGAAAGAAATAAAAAAGAGAAGGAAGGGGATTTGGTTGTTTGCCTTTCCATTTTTCTTTTTTCTTGTTTTTAAATTTTTTTCCAACATTTTTGTTTATTTTATAGAAAAGTGTTTTTTTTTCAGGTTGCAATGGAAAAATTTTGTGGTTGTTGTCCAAATCTGGTTGTTAGATTCTTGGTTTTAATTTTAGGAATTCCTCACATTAAAAATGTAAATGTAAGCAAAGCAATTTTTTAGGACCAGCAGGTCGAAAAATAAAGGTGTACCTACCTACTAAAAATGGCCGTTAATAGATCTTTCGAAATAAAAAAACGATCTCAAAATTTGTGAAAATGCTTGAACTTTTTAAATTTCTATCCAAAAATAATTAATCCCATTAGTCAATGTCTAAGATGGGACACGGAGTTTGCTTGACGGGTGATGCTTGACGCTGGATGGCCCGAGGCTTTTTCTAACGGGGGTTCAGTTCCATCCGTAAAGTCTTCGGGGTACCTCGATCGAGCTCCTAGTTGCTTGCTCACGAGGCGTTCAGCAGGTGGGGCCCTCAGTCAAACAAGAAGTAATGCTTACAAATTTTACCAGGACGACACCCGGGGAAGGGGTATTTCAAGTCGAATTGTAATCTTAACTTCGATCGAGTCTCAAAAGGTATCCGTATATGGATAAAGAGTTGGTGCATCAGGGGCTAGATTTGTGAAGTGATTTTTAATTTTATAATTTTAGATTTATTGCCATGTTTTTTCTATTTCTACAATTCCAGTGATTGTGTTTGGCATTAAAATCTCCCAAGGCGATTATTTTATTCTTATTTTATACTGAGGTTAAAGTGATATTATTCGTGAGTGTAACCCCTATGGATTTAGCTATTGTAGTGTTATACTCAACTTATGTGCAAGTGATGTTTTGTTTGACAAGAATAGCTTCCCCGGCATTCTAACTGTCTAAATTGTGTTTCTCGAAAAAGTGCCTCATCTGCCTTTGTTTATGCAGAATGCCATTGGCATTCTAATGGGCTATGAGAAAATTGTAATTATGTTGAATTTCCGAAGTGTAAAATATTCAGAAAATATGACTCCCTGTTGTCTTTTATCATCGGTTTGATCAAGTTCTTGATAAAGATTTTTGACTATTTCTAACATCTTTCTAATGTTAAACTTATCTTATAGTAAATTACATACGGATGCGTATTCTTTGTAGAGTTTAATTTCCTCGCTCTTTACTAGGCTGCGGGTTGACTGTGATGTTGTTATCGTCTGCGAGGCTACTGTTGGCTGTGCGGCTGCTGGGCCCATGACTGCTGTATGTGTGCGCTGCGTGTTGCAAATGGTACTTGGTGTAGATTGTCGGCCTCTCGTTACTGCACTTGAATAACTGGTACGCTCGTTCGATATTGGTTTTTTTTTCTCCATTTGTGGGTTGGTGTGAGGTAGTTCTCGGTATTTCCCGATATTCCTCAAGGTCTTTTCTCGAGCTACAGCTAATTGAGCCGTGAGACTCGACTTGCTGCAGGGATTCTCAAAACAATAATGTGTCTACCTATCGGTTTTCATATTTTGCGCTGAAGGAGTATATCAAACTGTTCGTATTTTTGTGTACTAAGCACATCCGTACATACAAATTTTAAAATAAAAAAGTGGTCTCAAAATTTTGGAAAAGGCTCTAACTATATGAAAAAAAGTCAAAAGAAGAAAAACTCCGCTTTCTGGAGACCCTACAAGATTATCATAACAACTCTTGGAATTTTGTTAAAAAATCGAAAATTCAAATTTTAATCGCACAAAAAATAATGAATGGTTACATTCTTATCATATTTAAAAGGTATTAATTGTATGTGAAAGCTGACTATCACAGATTTCTTCAAATCTCCACGTTTCGAGACCCACGGAATCCGAAAAAACCGGTTTTACGGTGGTGTCTAACTGTCGGTCGTCGTCGTCTTTATACCGGATAAATTTTTAAAGACAAATCGGATGCAAAAAAAATTTGGCACACTGTTTCAGGGACCAAAAAAAAAAGATTAAGCTCATTAAAGTTTTGGATAAAAATTCAAAAATTTAGGACATTTTCAAATTTTTTCAAGGCCACCTTTTTTACTTTAAAAATTCTATTTACTGCTATTTTGAGTAAAATCGAACGTTTTTCGACCTAAGGAGTTTATTTTTGTTTTTTTGTTTAACAAATGCGATCTTTCTTTTTATTACCTGAAACAATATTGAAAATGCTTGAACTGCTTGAATTTTTATTTACAATAGCTGGTTAACGAACTCGATTTTTCTTTCTCATACATGAAACTGTATGCCACATTGCAAATGAATCCGATTAGCCTTTGAAAACTATCATGTATACAGGCGAACAGGACGACGACAACGATGACGACAGACACACTACGAGGGTAGTTCAATAAGTCCTTAGAATGAAGTATAAAAACAATTTTTTTTTGGGTAAATTTTTTTTTATTTTTCAACATAATCTCCTTGGAGCTCTA
>NC_046659.1:22212225-22213441 GCF_010883055.1 Belonocnema kinseyi | reverse complement strand
ATATATGTAGTCGGGAGTGGTGCTGACTGAAAACAGATGATTTGGAGCGATTCGCGCGCCATCTGTTGGTCATTCTAAGGACTTATTGAACTACCCTCGTATCGTAAAACCGGATTTTCGGATTCAGGGGGTCTCGAAATGTGCCGATTTAAAGAAATCCGAAATAGTGAGTTTTCAGACACAACTAATACCTTCTCATTGTAATAAGAATGTAATAATTAATTATTTTTTGTGCGATCAAAATTTAAATTTTCGACATTTTAACAAAATTCAAAAATTTGTTACGATAATCTTGTAGGGCCTTCAGAAAGTGAAGTTTTTCTACTCTTGATTTTTTCATTTCGTCCGTTCTTCGGCTTAAAATGTTCATTTTCGTTTTTTTTGCACTTGAAAAATGCTATAACTGATCATTTTTTTCTCATCAAAGAAAGTCATGATGATAAATTTTTCGTATTTTTGAATATTCTCTCACTTTTTGAATTTTTATCCAAATTAGCTAGTTAATGAGCGCAGTCTTTCTTTTTGGTCCCTGAAACTATGTGGCGAATTGCAAATAATTCCGATTTGTCTTACAAATGTTATCCGGTATACAGACGAGCCCATCAACGACGACAACAGGCAGGCAGACCCCATCGTAAAACCAGTTTTTCCGGATTCGGGGGGGTCTTGGGACGTATAGATGTAAAGAAATCCACTACAGTCAGTTTTCACATAAAATAAATAGCTCCTCATGCTAATGAGAGTGTAATAGGGCCGGTGCTCAATTACAAGGCGGATGATGACTACCAGCGACAATTATTTAGTTCCTTACTTAAAATACTTAATCTACTTATGTCTATTTTGAAACGGTTAAATTTACAAACACAACTCAATGAGATGAACCTTTAATGCTCTCATCATGCGAATAAATAAATTATCTACCGAATTCTTTGAGATCATAATAAAAATCGCCAATAGAGATTTATCATTTTTTATAGCTTGGACTCTAATATCACTGCAGGCCGGAAATTCCATAATAAAATGCTCTAACGTAGCAACTTGCTGAATTCCTAGGTTCAC
Organism: Belonocnema kinseyi; assembly: GCF_010883055.1. NCBI lineage: Eukaryota > Metazoa > Arthropoda > Insecta > Hymenoptera > Cynipidae > Belonocnema > Belonocnema kinseyi. The sequence continues at coordinate 22,212,382 of NC_046659.1, read as the reverse complement.
CATTATGTACTCAATTTGAGCTGCATAGTTATAATTTATCTCATTTGATTTTAATGGAATTAGTTTATTGCAGCAGCTCTTAATCAACCTTTCATCAGTCATCTCTAGCATTTTGACCCACCACCTAATTGCCCTTTCCACAAAACTCATATCCCAA
>NC_046659.1:22208937-22212125 GCF_010883055.1 Belonocnema kinseyi | reverse complement strand
AAAAGCCTCGTGCACCCTAAGAACACGGAGCGACCCAAGGACAACCGCCTTCTGCATTTTTCCCGCAAGTGTTCTAGCATTTTGTTGACACGCAGGGATGCTTTTTAGGCGATCAGCAAGTGGAAGCTTGGCACCTCTAAGAGCGCCGATGATAAGGACGATTAGTTTAACAGAATGTTCCGGGGACAATCGTCACAACTCCCTTATAAGGTCTCTATATCTCTCTTTCTTTTCATTCTCCTAAGCTATGATGTTTCGGTCAGCTGGTGCCGAAAATTCGATAAAGAACATGGTTCGCTTCTCGAAGTCAAAAATAACCATGTCAGGCCTTGAGTGTGCAACAGAAACAATTTTTAAGAACATAAAGTTCCAGTATATGCGGCACTTTTCATTCTCGATAATTGACTCGATTTCCCTAGGAGCATTTAATGGAGCGATATTAAGCTTAATACTTTCAGGAGTGAATACTCGAGATAGATAAGATTTGATGCATTTTGCTCACCCCTAATACTGAAGTCCGAGTGTTTCAGCAGTCTCCTTCGCTGCTTTGTACAGAAACGATCCTTTGCCCACTTCTTCGTGCTTCCTGACCATTTTCAGAAGAGGGTCTCTTAAATTTGCGACTCCATATGCTGTATCCAGAATAATCCTTTCGTGAAGACATTCAAGAATCAATATTCCGTGACCACCTTGACGGCGTGAGATGTAGAGTGGCGGAATAGAAGATTTTAGATACATGCTCTTGTTCATGTGCATAACCTTTCGTGTCTCGATATCAAGGGATCTGAACTCGTTCTTCGTCCATGGCACCACTCCAAATAAATAGAGTACTACCGGGACGGCAACCATGTTCGTTGCAGATACTTTGTTCCTCACCGACAGTTCGGAAGAACAAATATGCAGGATGAGACAGTTGTATCTGCTTCGGAGAGTATCTTTTATAGATGTCACATCCTGAATACGGCTCTGTGGCACGCCCAGGTATGTATCAGTCTCTCTAGCGTAAATGCGTCGTATAGCGCTTCTATCGACGAGCTCAGGGTCTGTAGGGATGCCATTAAGTTTTTCTCGCTTCAAATAAACCTTGGCGCATTTGTCTAAACCAAATTCCATTCCTATTTCCTTAGTATATCGTTCGACAATTCCTAGATCATGTAGTTGCTCTTTGTTCTTAGCATAGATCTTAAGATCGTCCATGTAAAATACATGAGTGACCTTGCACTTTCTATCTGCAGGTTTGCCGCAAAAGTACCCGCCGGAATAGCGAAGTGCTAGAGATAGTCGCAATAATGTGAGGCAAAGAGGAGTGGGCTGATGGTGTCGCCCTGAAAGAAACCTCTCTGAAAGGTGACCTTGTTAGTTGTCACACGATTTTTCCACGTGAGATAGTAAATCTGGTTTTCCAAAGCGGCTTCAAAAAACGAAGACTTTTTTTGGAAAGGTATCCATAAATTGCCTGAGAGGTGGACAAAATGTGTAGCCAGCGAGGGCGCATACTTTGAATAAAATATTTGTTATCATTCTCTTGAAATAAATGTGTTTTTTTCTTGAAAAAATACCGGTTTCATATGTATACACCTGGTAAATACTTTTTTCACCTCCTCGGTAGTTATGGATGGGCATTCTTCATCAGGTGTTGTGGGGGCATCACACAGCTCCTTGAAGCTGTTTATGTTATCTGAGTCTTCGTCCAGTCTATGTTGCACTTCGTACACTTCTCTCCAAAATATTTCGATCTCCTCTGGTTTGGGCGGGTGGTCGATAGTAACTGGAGGGTCTTGGAAGAGTCGAGATGGGTCAAAGAGAAACTGTTGATTTTCTCTGACCCACCTCTATCTCCACTCTAGACCTCTCTTAGCGTGGGATAATATCCGTATTTTCTCAACAATATGCTGCCTGATGGTCAGCAGCTTTGACTTGTTAAGTGTGTGATAACGGGCCCGGAGTTCGCGCCCGAACTTTCGAACCTTGGCGGTAAAATTCCTGCCAGATGTGATGTAGTCAATCACGTACTGAATGCGTTACGTGTACTGTCTTGTTTAGCCTATCTTTACAGCGAGTTGATGCATTCGTCTTTTGTTATGATCAACCGTTAGTTTTGTTTTACGGTTCGCATCGGCCAAAGCTCTCGCTGCATTTTATATGCAACAATTGATAGCCCAGAGGTCGGATTCGCCGGAAAAATGTCCACAAAGCTCGTCATCCATTTCAGCCACATTTTTAGACTTGAGAGAAACCTTGGTGTTGATGTTTCTCCGGGTCATAAAGCATCGCTCTTCCTCTATTGGATCCCTGCCCGCGGTTGTTCTTAGTGTCGCCTCTCTTCCTCCGTTGATTTTCATCAAAAATACACACCCTAGTTTTATTTCGTTTTTCAAAAAAGATAATTTTTGTATTCATTTTGAATTTATTCTTATAACAAATTTTTATTACAAATTTGTAGATCTTTTTTTAAAGCACAATTTCTTTTCTCATATATTTAATCACGATTAAAACAAAAACTACGCATTTTATTAAAGCGGGGTAGCTCACCAAGGAAGGGTAGAAGGGGGTGGATGCCGAAATAAAAGAGCTAAACACAAAATAAGAGGCGCGGGGTAAAAGTAATAAGCAGTTTATTCACCACTTACAGTTATGGGTGAGAGTCGTCAATCCGCGGTGTTCGTTATCGTAGGAGCCCACTTTGAGGCCGTGAGGTGGTCCTGATGAGGATCCCAGGAGGTGATAGGTAGCATCAAAGAGGGCGAAGGCAGGAACCAATGGTAGCTTCCCCACGGAATCAACGAAGCAGAGCACTTTTCAAAACGACGTACACTACACCAGGCAACAGGTGGTAAAAGCAGTCGCGCGCTGATTGAACGAGCAAAGACTGAACCGTCCGACCAGTGATCCCAGATCTGAAACGAGATGTGGTCCAATGCTATGACACGGCGATTTCTGTGTGAATATAGTAGGAGACGATGACTGGGTTGCGCGCGCAACCCATTTCTCCTCTTCTGAATTTGAAAACTCGAAGGTACACGATTGCCGGTCGGAAAACTTCGGCGGTTCTATTTATATCTCTATCCGCTTGAAATAAAAATAAGAGATGGGGATTTTAATATTTCAAGGTTTCGATGCAGGCGACTTTCATGATTTGAATGATTCGCGCGCCTCTTTATATGCTCATATTTTGAGGTTACATTATT
>NC_046659.1:22202151-22208837 GCF_010883055.1 Belonocnema kinseyi | reverse complement strand
TGGCCGATGCGAACCGTAAAACAAAACCAACGGTTGATCATAAGACCAAAAGACGAATGCATCAACTTGCCATAAAGATAGGCTGGACAAGACAGTACGCGTTCCGCATTCAGTGTGTGATTGACAACATCACATCTGGCAGGAATTTTACCGCCAAGGTTCGAAAGTTCGCGCGCGAACTCCGGACTCGTTATCACACACTTGACAATTCAAAGCTGCTGACCATCAGGCAGCATATTGTTGAGACAATACGGATACTATTTGCGCTAAAAGAAGTCTAGAGCGGAGGGAGAGATGGGTAAGAGAAAATCAACAGTTTCTCTCTGAACCATCTCAACTCTTCCAAGACCCTCCAGTTACTGTCAAAACCCACCCAAACCAGAGGAGGTGGAAGTATTTTGGAGACAAGTCTACGAAGTTCAGCATAGAGTGGACGAAGACTCAGAAAATATAAATAGCTTCAAGGAGTTGTGTTGCCCTCATAACACCTGATAAAGAATGCCCACCCATCACTACCGAGGAGATGAAAAAAGTATTAAGTGGGATGAAGAACTATTCCGCACCAGGACCAGATTGTATCAAAACCTTCTGGTGGAAGAGGTTTTCTTCAACCCATCAGCATTTGGACCGTATTTTCACCTCATATTTGAAGTCGGAAGAGCCGATTCCAGAGTGGTTGGTGGAAGGGCACACAATACTTCTGCCGAAAATAGGCAATTTAGCTGACCCGAAGAATTACAGGCCAATAACTTGTGTGAACACGCTTTATAAGATATTCACAGCTATCCTAAATGATAGGATTGTTCGGGCAATTGAACCTGTGTGGCAAGAAATGTATGAACAACGAGGCTCAAAGAAAGGCGTAGTCGGATGTCGGGAGAACCTGCTCATTGATAGATGTGTCTGCAAAGATGTAGCATTCTACCAGCGTGACCTATCGATGGCCTGGATTGATTATCGGAAAGCTTTCGATTCGACATCCCATAGACTTATCATCTGTCTTTTGGAAAGCTTAAAGGTTCATCCGGAAATAGTTGGGTGCATAGAGAGATTGATGCCGCTATGGAAAACCGGATTTACTATCTCATCTGGAAAAAATCGTGTGACAACTAACAAGGTCACGTTTCAGAGAGGTGTCTTTCAGGGCGACACCATGAGCCCACTCCTCTTTTGCCTTACATTATTGCCACTATCTCTAGCACTGCGCCATTCCGACGGGTACTTGTGCGGCAAACCAGCAGATCGAAAGCACAAGGTGACTCATGTATTTTACATGGGCGATCTTAAGATCTATGCTAAAAACAGAGAACAACTCCATCTAGCTCTGGGGATTGTTGAACGATATACTAAGGAAATTGGGATGGAACTTGGGTTAGACAAATGCGCCAAGGTTTATTTGAAGTGAGGAAAACTTAATGGCATCCCTGAAGATCCTGAGCTCGTTGATAGAAGCGCCATACGACACCTTTGCGCTGGAGAGACTTATACATACCTGGGCGTGCCACAGAGCCGCATTCAGGATGTGACATCTATAAAGGATACTCTCCGAAGCAGATACAAACGTCTCATCCGACAGATTTGGTCTTCCGAGCTGTCGGCGAGGAACAAAGTATCTGCAACGAACATGCTTGCCGTCCCGGCAGTACTCTATTCATTTGGAGTAGTTCCATGAACGAAGAACGAGCTCAGATCTTTTGATATCGGGACAAGAAAGGTTATGTACATGAACAAAAGCATGCATCTTAAGTCTTCCGTTCCGCGACTTTACATCTCACGCCGTCAAGGGGGTCGCGGAATATTGACTCTTGAATGTCTTCACAACAGGATTATTCTGGACACAGCACATAGAATTGCAAATGGAAGAGACCCTCTTCTTAAAATGGTCAGGATTCACGAAGAAGTGGGCAAAGGAGCATTTCTGCACAAAGCAGCGGAGGAGGCTGCTGAAACACTCGGACTTGACTTCAGTATTAAGGGTGAGCTAAACGCATCAAATCTTATCTATCTCGAGTACTCACTCCTGCAAGCCAGGATTAAGAAAGCACAAGAGAAAAACTTTCGTGAACAGCTCCTCGATAAGAGGATGCACGGTATCTTCCACATAAATGTGAAGGATCAGTCAATGTCTTGTGAGCTAACGTTTGCTTTCCTTAAATCACCCGGATTGAAGTCTGGTACAGAGGGTTTCATTTTTTCATGCCAAGACGGTGTCATTTACACCTTAACATACCGTCGCCACATTTTGAGCCAAGACATTCCCGATGATAGCTGCAGGGCGTGCCATGCACACCCCTAGCATTTAGCTCACATACTATCTAGGTTTCCAACACACGCGGGAACGACCTACATTCAAAGGCAAAATGCGGCACTAAGAGTACTTTATTACCATCTCTGTCACTCCTACGGCATTCACCTTAATATCGCTCCTCTAAATGCTCCTAGGAAAATTGAGTCAATTGTCGAGAATGGGAAGGGCCGCATATACTGGAACTTTATATTCTCGACAATTGTTTCTGTTGCTCACCTGAGGCCTGACATGGTTCTTCTTGACTTCGAGAAGCGAACCATGTTCGTTATCAAATTTTCGTCACCAGCTGACAAAAACGTCATAGCCAAGGAGAATGAAAAGAAAGAGGTATCGAGACCTTATAAGGGAGTTGCAACGATTGTACCCGGAATATTCTGTTAAACTGATCGTCCTTATCATCGGCGCTCTTGGAGGTGCCAAACTTTCACTTGCTAATAGCCTAAAAAGCATCCCTGCGTGTCAACAATATGCTAGAACACTTGCGGGAAAAATGCAGAAGGCGGTTGTCCTTGGGTCACTCCGCGTTCTTAGAGTGCACGAGGCTTTTACTGGATCATCGTATTGATTCCTTTACAGACTGCAACCACCTATCTCACGGTTGTGAGACGTGGTTGTGGCTGAAATTTTACCGCGATTTCGCTGGAAGCGGGTGCAATTCTTCAGATTAGCACCCGCTCCCCGCGAAATCCTGCGGTTGTCCTTATGACAAATTTTTAAGTATATATATACATATACGTATGCATATATATAAATACATATATTAATAATGATAATATTATAATTATATTATAATAGTCTTATTTATATCTTGATCCGCTTCTGAAAGAAATTAAATAAATTGGCGATTTTAATGATATTTGAATATTTTGCGCAATTTAAGAATAAAAATATATATGCAATATCAGAATATTCATACAGTGATTAATATTTTGTTGTATATTATATTGTGTTTATTGTATTGTATACTTCACATTGTATATATTATTAAACATAATTAAAATAAATTATATAATTAAGTATGTTATATTATAATTATATATAGAATAGAATAGAATTTATTGTCTTCATTGTATACTTTTACAAGTTTTTACAATATTCTTTTGCTCTCTTAAATTTTCAAATAAAACGAAGTTACATATTTTCTCTCTTAGAATTTTTACCTGAACAGATAATAATTAAATAATTAAATCATTACATATTTCTGTGTCTATATTACAGTTCCTCTTGTCCTTATGCTATATTACTCCTCTATATCACTATTTTCTTCGATCTTATAATTATATTAATATTAATATTTATTAGCTGTAAATGATTGTGCTGGAGTTTTTAAGCGTTTGATTTATCTATTAAACCAAAAAAGTTGAAATGGCCTCCGGACTTTCGAAATTATCAAATTTGTTTATGAGAATCATTTGGAATTAAACTATTACAAACTATAGCTTTCTAGAATTTGGTTATATTATACTATACTTTTTTCAGGACTACGTGGGACTTCGATTTTTAAGATTTAGAATTGCTAGCAATTTTAAAAAGTGTTCAAACAAAATTTTTTACTTGTTAGTATTTATAATTCGCAATTGTTTTGTTTTAAATTATTCTCATAAAAGAATTTTCTAATTTTGAAAGGCTATTTAAATTTTGTCGGTTTAATAGATAAATTCAACTTCAAACACTCAAAACTGTAGCACAATTATTTACAGCTAATTAATATTAATGTCAATATTGATATCTGTTTAGATGATATTATTTTAATTATAATATCATATATAGTTAATTATATATTATAATAAACCCTGATTATAATTTTTTTCAAATTTTCATATTCTAACTCAAAGATTTAATTATTTTGTAGAATGCCTTGTCCCAGATCTGAATTATAATTTTTTCAAAAAATCTCTGATCCAATTCAGAAACACATTCAATCGCTTTTAAAAATTTCCTGTTCCCATTCAAAATTCTGCATGAAATTAGAAAATTCAAAATTTGAAATCTTAAAATAATTTATTTGAGGTGGAAATCTTTTGAATTTTAAACTTTTAAAACTGAAGCTTGAAAAATTTTTAATTTAGAAATATTACATTCAAACGCTCAATAATTCATACGTATAAAATACAAACTTTTAACACCTTTTAATCATAGAATTTTTTAAATCAAATTATGTTAAAATACGAAATTACCAATTTTAAATTTGTACGACTTTAACATTTTGGAGATCTTGAAACCAAATGTATTTTTTTTATTTAGACGACATTGTAATAGTGACTCAAAATTTCGATGATCATTTAAAATACTTGAACATTGTACTAGATAAATTAAATGATGCCAATTTAACGATCAGACCGGACAAACGTGAATTCGGCTACTCAGAATTTAAATATTTAGGCTTTAAAGTTAACGATAAAGGATTACAAATAGATGATGAAAAAATTCATCCAATATTGGAATTCCCTATATCTAAAAATATTAAACAATTACAGCACATAATAGGGATGACAAGTTGATATAGAAAATTTATCCCACACTTTGCCGAACAATAGAACCGATGAACAGATTACTTAAAAAAGATAAACAATGGGATTGGGGATTAGAAAAGGATGAGGCATTCCAAAAAATTGAAGACCTCTTGACTTCAGTACCTATATTAACCTGTTCAGATTTTACTCAACTCTTTCAACTCAAAACCGATGCGAATATAATACGGGGTTAGAAGCCGTACTTACTTAAACGATTGGCGGAATAAATTACGTAATAGCATACGCCAGCAGAAGCCTAAACAGGGCAGAATCTCGATACTCGGCATCCGAAAAAGAATGCCTAGCTGTAGTTTGAGCCATATCATGGGTAGACAGTTTAGGCCATATCTAAAAGGTTATAGTGTGAAGTAATCATGGATTACTTAGCCTTACAGTGGCTCCATAACCCAAAAAACCGCACTGGCCGATTAGCCAGATGGGCACTGGAACTTCTTGAATCTGACTACGAAGTCATATACCCCAAAAAGGTAGTTGAAATTTCGTCCCTGATACTCCCTCGAGATCAGGAGAACCAATACAAAATAAAGCATTCGCGTTAGCATGTAGCGTAGATAAACCGAAAGCGGACATAAACGACAAAGCAGACGACTGGTACTCTACTAAATTCAGACAAGTAACTAAAAGACCAAGAGAACACGAAAAATTGCGAATCCGAGATTCGCAACTTTATTTTTACGGAACTGATCCATTAAAATATTTTCTCTTACCAGACTCGAACCCATGGAAACTTGTTGTACCCAAAAGATTACGAATACAGGTTTTAAAACACAGGTTTAGGGTTGATGGGAAAAAGAATCGTTGAAGAACTAGGGAGCATGACTGCTGCAGATTCCATGGGCACATTACCGATTTTTAAAAATAGAAAAAATCAATATTTACCAGTTTTTGTAGATCTTTTTACAAAATGGATTGAAATAGTTCCGATAAGAAAAGTCAAAGGGACAACAATAGAGTCAGGATTCCATAAACGTGTCATTTCGCGTTCGGGAACACCTAGGATAATAAATTCATACCAACAATGACACGGAAAACCCTAGATAGCGACCATTCCACCTGGGACGAACATATAGATGACTTGCAGTTCGCGATAAACACTAGCGAAAACTCATCAACATAATTCACCCAAGCATTTTTAAACTTAGGTCGCGAACTGGAACCACTCCAGTCCCTAAGAAAAAATCTAGAAAGCGATAACGATATAGAGTTCCAAAGCGTGGAAAAATGGACAGATATATTAAGAAGGCTAAAAATTATAAAAGAAGAAGTCCTGAAAAATTCAGACATAGCTCATAAAAGACAAGCAAATAGTTATAATTTGAGAAGAAGACCGGTAGAATTTAAAATAGGCGACAGGGTTTTAAAAAAGGTAACCAAATTATCCAACAAATCGGATAAGAAAGATGGAAAACTCTACGAGCAGTACAAAGGCCCGTTTATTATTAAAAAGAAAATCTCCCCAACCATTTATGAATTAAAAAATATTCAAGGGAAAAGCATCGGGGAATGGAATATAAACGACTTTAAATTAGAAAGCATAAATACAAGTGGTGGCACTTAGGCATAGAAAAAACTACAAATTTAAACTAGAATATTTAAACTCAAATATGACATAATGGCAAGAGGTCAATGGCATTAAGATAACAAAACGGCTCATAACCCAGTACTCTAAAACTCAAACAATCAAAATATCAAAATGACTCACTAGAATTTAAGAAAAAATTAGACAGTACAGATTTCTTACCTTCCAACGAATGGACTCCACAAGTAAGTGCTCTTACTGTCAGAACTCCATCTTTGAACGAACGATGACAGATCACCTACGATACTGCCAAGCTATTAAATGT
>NC_046659.1:22191202-22202051 GCF_010883055.1 Belonocnema kinseyi | reverse complement strand
ACATTTAATAGCTTGGCAGTATCGTAGGTGATCTGTCATCGTTCGTTCAAAGATGGAGTTCTGACAGTAAGAGCACTTACTTGTGGAGTCCATTCGTTGGAATGTAAGAAATCTGTACTGTCTAATTTTTTCTTAAATTCTAGTGAGTCATTTTGATATTTTGATTGTTTGAGTTTTAGAGCCAACCTGAACACAATGTGTTTTACTTTCTTTCTTATTATAATTGGAACTAATGCCTGCCCAATGATATCGACGGTTTCTTCCCGCGTGTTCTTTATCCGTTATTTCATATAACCCAAAATTAAAACAAATTAAAATTTTTTGTGCCTTCATTCGTTTTTGTATTGGAGTCCTGTTTTTTTATCTGAATTATAGTTTTTAGTTTGGTAAATATAGGAATGGAAATCCAAATGGTGAAAATGGAAATCGACTTTTGTATAGTTTTTTACCCTGATTATTTTGGTTTCCGTTTTGGTTCTCCTTTTCACTATTTTTATTTTCCCTTGAATCTTTATTATTACCCAAATTATGTTTATTCCCATTACTATTGTTACGCTTTTGTTGATTTTTGTCTTCGATTTTAGGTTCGGTATTTTGTAATACTTGCCCTCCAATTCTGGATTTGGCTAGCTTAGGTTCCTATTCTTTACCTAAATCTTCTAGTTGCTCAAAGGTTTCAAAATCGTTTCTTTTAATATTCATTTTGTATTCAATTCTAAGATTTTCGTAAGCTCTATGCAATTCCCATTCGCGGCTTTTTCTAGGGTATAATTTTGTAAATAGCTTTCTAGTTTCTGTAAGATAACTATGAATATCCTGAGTCCTTTATTGGTTGCAGAATTAAATATTTTGCCTGAGTTACTCGTAAAATCTTTCATCGATATAAGCTTTTTTAAAATCTCCGAGAAAATCTGATAGTGTTCTCCAAGAGGTTTTGTTTATCGATCACCAATCTTTAGCATCATTGATTAATAATGCGTCTAAGTTCTCTAAAATATCGTTTGTTGTCATGAGTGCGTGTTCTGTTTTGTTTTCAGTAGATTCTATCCTCTATAGGTTCGCTATCATCCGTATTTTGTAATCTTAAATTATAGTTTCTTGTTCTGCTACGGTTTTCAATATTATTGTACGATAGTTGACTGGAGGGTCTAGTGTAATCCCTAAATTTTTTGCCCTATTTCCCTTTCTTTAAAAAATATTTCCTTTCGACGGTTCATGAATTCGTTAATTTCTACGCTTTCTAAGAGTTCATCTGTCTCTAAAATGAACTGTGTGTTGTTTTCGAAAAATGAATCGCGTTCGTAAGTCTCGCTAATTATTTGCCTTGGATTATTTATTGTATTTGACGCGCCTATTGCGGGTAAATGTTCTTTACCCCAATATAATGTATTGTTTTCTAACTCAAAAGGTTCGGTTAGTTTAAGTATTTCGAGTTGATCTGTCTTGGTTTGTCCTATTATTCGTACCGGTTGTTTCCGTGTTTTTTCGCGTGAACCCTCTACCGCGACCTGTCGTTCTGTTTATTGTTTTCGGGATCGTACCCGAGTTTTGAGGTATGGGTGAGAACGGGTTATTAGGTGAGGGTCTCGTTGTGTTTTTTTTCTTCTGAGTTTTGAGTTTGAAGTGCAGCGACTTCTTCCAAATTCAGACTGTCTGGGTCGCTCTTCGTAATTGTGGGTTTCGACATTGTTATTTTAATTTTTTCCGATCTTAATTTCATTAGTTATCATTTTGATCCTAAATTCGTTTTATTGGGCTATCAAGTGGTTCGGGAGTTCGAAAATATGTTTATTTTCGCTCTCTGATTATTTGTTTTGAAAATACGTCGCAGACCATGTAGTGGATAAACGAGGTTTGTTGCGCGTTGTGCATCGTTACCGCGCTACGAATTTTCGCCTTATCGGGTGGTTGTGATTTTCGGCAAGCGTGAAAATCTATGCTTTTCTTTTTAGGATTTTGATTTCTTTTTGCTAATTCTTTTTTTTTTTTTTTTTGAATTTTAATTCCCAAAAGTCGAGTTTCGTACTCAACAGTACGATTCTCCATTTTTCGAGATTTCTTACTTACTTTTAACCTCGATCCTAAACTAATTTTCTTTTAATGTTGGTTAATTTCCACTTCGTTTCAAAGCGAAAATTTTCTTTCAAAATAATTTCCCTTTTTGGTTCCATTTATCCGTTCGATCACGTAAAAATTTGCATTTTTGGGACACCCTGGTTAAATTTAAGGTTTGGTTTTTTAAGCACAGAAAAAAGTTAGTTTTGTTTAAGAAGTTTTGGTTAGTTTTTTCGTAATTGGACACCCTATATTAGGTTTCTCTAATAGGTTTCTGGGTTTTATTTTGAATTCGATAAGTAAAATTACAATTTTTATTACAGTTTCGGTTATCGCTGAGTTTGAAAATGAGTTTGTTTTCGTCGTAGGAGCCTTTGTTTATTAGATACGGCGCGTCACCTTGCCGCGATTCATAGCGGTACGGGTTGCGCGTACTTGCTTGTTAGCGAGCTTAAACTTATCACCGAAAGGAGAAATACATTTTGTTACTTTCTTTCGGGTTTCATTTTCTTACTTATTTTTAATTTTTTAATTTTCCGTTTTATTCTAACAACAGGTTATTAATATTTAAAGACAAGGCAATATAGATCAATGACATGCAAAATGTGATTGCAGTCGAATTTAGAATTAGTAACATTTGGAGTTTGGAATTTTCTTTAAATTTTGTGTCTCTTATCTCGGCAGGTTTAAAATCTTGAGAGGATAAAGATTGTGGATTTTTTTGGTTGGGTGCCAGTTAAAGCGGGGTAGCTCACCAAGGAAGGGGAGTACGAGGTGGATGCCGAGATAAAAGGGTTAATGACAAAATAAGAGACGCGAGGTAAAAGTAATAAGCAGCTTATTCGCCACTTACAGTTGCAGATGAGAGTCGCCAATCCGCGGTATTAGTTTGGTTTTCGTAGGAGCCCACTATGAGGCCGCCAGGCGGTCATGATGAGGCTCCCAGGAGGTGATAGGTAGCACCGAAGAGGGCGAAGGCAGGAACCGATGGTAGCTTCCCCACGAAAGCGACAAAGTAGAGCATTTTATAGAACGACGTACACTACACTAGGCAATAGGTGGTAAAAGCAGTGGCGAGCTGGTTGAACGAGAAAAGACTGAACCGTCCAACGACGGCAAAACGTGTCGACAGTGCTTCGGAACCCCTCGAGGGTTTCCGCCACGATTCGGCGCGGCCCAGCACCCTTTACGTGCGGGGTCGCCCTGAGCTGAATTTGTTGTGACTATTCTGTTACACTATTAAAAAATGTATGATAAAAAATGTGTATATCCTTTTCGGGTGAGCAAATTTTGCCTCTATTTTTTTCGTAGCTTCTATCGTTTGTCTAAAAATTTAATTTTTATATTTTTAATGACGTTTTTGGGGGATAAAACAAAAACTACGCGTCCTCTCAAAAAGTGAATAATAACAAATTTGTATATCTTTTTCGCATGCACAATTTTTATCCATTTATCTTTTGTCGTATCTTGCATAGTTCAACCAAAAATTTAAATTGTTATTTTTTATTATTTTTTGTTCCATCAAATGTGAATATTCAATTTTTTGAAACAATTAAAAAAGTTGGTATGCTAATCATGCAACGCCTTCAAAAAGTAACGTTTTTCTTTTCTTGACTTTTTTTCATATTGTACTTTATTAGCTTAAAATGTTCATTTCCGTTTTTTTTTTTTTAATTTTGTAAGTGCTATAACTGGTAATTCTTTTTATCGAAAAAAGACATTACAGGAAAATGTTCGTATTTTTAACCATTACGGGCAACCGTACAGAGAATGTTGGAATTTAGACAAAAGTGGTCTCAAAAATTTTCAAAATGCGCACGCTTTTTGAATTAATATACAAAATGTCGCGCTAACTCGAATTTGACCTTCAGTCTTCGACATTAAAAGAGTGTACCAAAGGCCAATGTAATAGAGTAATTTTTCAAAAGTTGTCGTATCCACAGACATACATACACCGAAAATTGTATTCGGTGGTGCTATAGCAATACCGAACACCATCGATTACGTAATTATTGATAGAGCAGTTCTTTATGTAGAACTCGCAACAATCATAAGTTGAATATAAGCTGTTCTTATACATCGAGACATACAGTGTTTCACTTTTGTATCGGGTACGTAACGAAATCTGAATCACAGCGCGTCGGTAAGATGATTCCAAAGACTAGACGCGCTTCGTTTGAACAACGAGCATCTGCGAATCTAAAAATACGAAAAACGAGCAGCTCCACGCATGAAATGCTCACATTGAAGTATCAAACGGTGCTATGTGGGGCAAAGCGAAACCCGACACGTTCAATGTTTTCATACGCGAATGCTCGGTGTCTAAACAGCAGTGCATCGATATAGATATACTCGCTTCGCGTGAGCAGTGTGCTGAGTTGAGGCGCCGGCCAATATATATTTAAGACTATAGTGTGTAATTTTTCCCAACACATATTGTCTGGCACGTCAACTAAGCGCACTGCTCACGTGAAGCTCCCACGTTACAGATTCGTTCGATTCTCGTTGTGCGTCGTTATTCGAACCAGCCGAGTCGAACGAAGCGAAGCGCAGCGAGTATATCTATATCGGGGCACTGCTATTTTGACTCCGAGCGTACACGTATGACAATATTGAACGTGTAGGTTTTCGCTTTGCCCCACCTAGCGCCGTTTGATACTTTAATGTGAGCATTTCATACTTGGAGCTGCTTCATTTTCGTATTTTTAGAATCGCAGCTGCTCGTTGTTTAAACAAAGCGCGTCTAGTATTTTGAATCGTAAAAGTTATATCTTACCGACGCGCTGTAATTCCGATTTCGTTACGTGAGCGATACAAAAGTGGAAAAGTGTGTGCTCGATGCTTTAGAACAGTTGATATTCAACTAATTAATCTTGCGAGTTCTACATACAGAACTCATCCATGTCAATACTTACTTAATCGATGTAGGTCGGTACTGCTATAACGTCGGTTCTATACTCAAACCGATAAAATTAAAATAAATGAAGAGATACAGTTCCACTTTTTTACCTAAAGAGTTCTAATTTGTGCGAAGCGTATTAGTCCAAGGTATTATTGAACTAAGATAGTCGCATATTTTTTTTGGTGTACATACATGCATACATATTCGCAAAAACGTGTTTCTTGGATTCAGAGGGTCTCAAAACGGGGATATTTCACAAAACAGCAAGGAGCAGTGTCAAATTTTACACAAATCTAATACTTTTTTTGATGAGAAGGTAAAAATTACATTAAAATTATTTCATAATTTACGCACACTCGTGATTAATTCGTATCCGTCTTTATTTTACTTTTACATAAATAAAAAAGGTTTATCGTAATATAAATAACTACTACATCACTTTTACGCGGTCCAGGTCATTTTGAAAAAATCAAAAATTGTATGCCTCGATACTTGAACCGGCGATCCTAAGTATATGTAGGCTAGAGACTGACCAAAGAGCTACGGGACTCATTAAGATATATTTATAATAGATTCTATATGGTCAGCGCGTTGGTTGTAACTCAAGAATTCGAACACTGAAAGTTAATCGTGCTGACGCATTCAAATTAATTAGGTATCCTAAGAATTTTTTGCTGCATTTGGGCGAATTGGATTTCTGAAGACTATATTACTTTTCACGAAAGTACACGAATTCCCAACCAGCTCTAATTCAAGATTGTCGCAAAGTAAGATTAACGAGGGCTCCTTGCGAATTCTTCTCTATTCGCCCCAATTAGTTTGCTTTTACTGGGAATCATTAATCTAGAGATGGGTTAGATGAATCAATCAATTCATAGGTTATGTTTCTATTGATATTGCAATGAGATCTTTTGTTTTCCTTTTAATTGGTTCGGAATAAATAAAATTTCAATCAGTGAATGTTTAAAGAACATTAGTTATGACAAATGACAAGTTTAAAAGCTGTGCAAACAACGACTTTTGTGCAGGTGCTTATTTTTAATATATACAATATATTATAATGATTATTTCATTAGAGCTACTACTTTGTATCATTCACTGCAAAAAGATCGGTGTTATTTTACATCGTTATACGTTGGAAACTAATCAACCCATATAATATGTAGTGAAGTTACAAGAGTCTGCGTGAATGAACGAGACTCTTGCGTAAAAAAACGAACAACACTTAAAAAAACACACTGCGTGTAAATTCACAGCCACGTGCGTGGAAAAACTGCGCTTGTCAATTGACAAGAAAAACGTGAATTGTCTAAAGCAAAGCCAGTAATACTGCTTGTAGAAAACTTAATTATTTTGTCATTATAAGTTAGACACTGACTAATATTACGAAATTCCCCGTAACTTTAGCCCTGAACGAACTGGAAAAGGGGTTAGTCTTATGGAAAATTCCGTAACGGTAGACAGTTCGAACAAGTTATTCAAAATAACATTATTTTCGGCATCAAACAGACCGTCTCATATAATGAGTAATATATTGTAAACAAATGGAGGTAAAATAACCAAACAATCCTTTGTTTCCCGGTTTAGGCCTAGCCATCAGTGGCAATAACATACTGCATGTAATTTCTCTCTCTATCAAGCACTTCTATATCACGTCTTTTTAAATCCCGCAGAAAAATGGTAAATACGCTGTTATTTGTAAATTCAAAGTCTCGTGTAAATGCAATGCTGTATGTATCTTTACAACTTATTAAATAGGTCAAATAGTTTCCAGTGTAATAAGATGCAAGTTTACACATCGACTGTCAAATTACCGCGGTCGCGGTTTTATGACAATGTTCCTTTCAGTTTAATTATACCACAATGTTAATTAGTATTGTGGTCTCGTCAATTTACTACTTTATTTACAGTCAAGTTCTGAATGCCCGATAGGTTAAATTACGGTCGAATGTGATTTTCAAAATAGCATTTTTTATAGTGTTTCAAAGGTCTTGAGTTTTTATGATTTTTAAATTAATTACTGGATTTAAAGAACTTTAGGAGACTTCTGAAGATTTACAGAGTTTTGAATTTTCTAATTTTCTGGGTGAAGTACAACCATACGTAAATGTTGCTGAATATCAAAAACGTGAATTACCTCATGTTCATTTGTTATTAACGTTAAAACAAACAAATAAAATAACGACTCCTGATATTGTAGATGAATATATTTCGGAAGAAATTCCAAATCCAGAAACAGATCTTGAAATTCATAATATGTTTATAAAAACATGATCCACGGTCCCTGTGGAGATTGATGTAAAGATGATCAAGGTAAATGTAGTAAGAATTTTCTAAAAAAGATTCGAGAGTAGAAAAAAATGGTTGAAAACGGATATCCAAGTTATCTTAGAAGCGATACTGGTACTTATAATTGTCAAACTTGAGGCACGACTGACAATATTTTCGTGGTACCTTACAATCTTCGATTATTAAAATTCTTTAACTCGCATATTAATGTGGAAGTAGTATCTAGCAGAAAATCTTTCAAATAATTGAACAAATATATCTACAAATGACATGATGCTGCTACTTCCGTAGTTACTGATGTCAGTAACAATGAAAATGTTATTCATCATGATTAAAGTAAAAACTTCGTAGATAGTCGATACGTTAGTCCTGTTGAGGCACGTGATCTAATATACGGTGGATCCTTGCAAAATAAAAATCATGCTATTATTAGGCTGCCAGTACATTAGCGGAATCAGCAAAGTGTAACTATTGATGATGCTGAAAATTAAGATGATATAAGAAACGCATTGGAGAAAGAAACTATGTTAATTAATTATTTTGATTTAAATAGACGCGATACTGACGCAAAACAATATACATATTTTGAACTTCCGTCTCAATACGAATTAAAAAACAAAGTGGATCAAACATTTAAAGTTGGTGAAAAGGAAAAAATACCCTTAAACCTTATTGCAAGGATGTATTCCTAGTCCAGTCAATGAAAACACAAACAAGGCCTTATATTGAGAAAAGTCAGAATAAGACCAAACTTGGGAATTACCTTCATTTTGGGGCCCCAATCAAAACCCAAAAAGGATCCCGCAAATAAGGCTCCTGCTAACAAACTGGCGTCGAAAATTTCGTTTCCTGGAAATATTTCATTTCAAATGCACTTTAGAGCAAAAGTAGTTATATAAAAAGTTGTAGAGCACACAATTTCCTATGATTTTTCTTATAACATTTTTTTATCATATTATTAATTTACGAGTTTTGGCAGAGAATAGCAGCGAGCTTTTTTTCAATTTGCAAAGAATGTCAACGCAAAACCCACAAACTTTTGATTTTCATCAGTTATGCATCTTGGAATCCTAGAAAATTATGTGCCTGGGTTGCACAGCACTCTATTTAATACACCCTACTACGAAAGAATATTTCACCATTTTACCTTTTTTATTTTAAAAAAGTCTCTGAAATATGTCATCCCTATACTGGAAATGTATTTTACCTTACTGTTATACACCCGGGGGTTCGGCCTTTTAAATTTGTATGGGTTAATGAGAATGCTCTATATGCATGGAATATCTACATTACTTGTTTCCAGATCACCCATGAGTTAGAGTAAATGAAGCGTTTTTTTATAAACGTGGTATCTCCAGTAGGCCTAAGCCATAAGGTTTTTTTTTAGAACAGCAGAAAAATATATTCAGTGTTATTCATTGTTTAAAGTTTTGATTTTAGTTTTTTAAAGCATCTGAGTGGGTCTAGTAGACTTCTTTTTGAAGGCCTGGATGGGCCAGGTTGATTACTATATCCCTGAAGGTTAGCAGGATTTTCTATAGGATCACCCTTCTTTTTATCAGTTTCTTCTTCCTCCACCGCTGAGATTACAACATGAACCCGTGCAGTGCATTTAGTCTTCTATTTATGTACCACATCACGCTTATTTTTCAAAATAACTTCTGAAAAATGTGTTCAAAACTTCAGGAACAAGTATACTTGTACCTTGAAAAGAAATTATTACAAGATGGATACTGTTTTGTTTCAGATATCTGCGTTCTGATGTCCTCCAACAAGATTAGTGCTGCTGCTTCAATAATCCGCAATCGTTCCTCTTATTTATTCAATTTCTTGTTTTCATAAAAAGATTATGAAATCACTTTAAATCGTGTGTTTCGAAAAAAAACTGCGGAATTGTTTGATGTCATAACAACAAGAATATCATCGCCATACTTTTGAAGCAATCTCAACTTCACTGTCCTGACATCGAGTCGGTATTCTCCTTGGATTTGTTTCATGAGATCGTCAATGAGAAGCTGACATCTTCCATTGTGGATTAAAATATAATACATAACGGTTTCTTTCACTGACAATTTGATCACTTCAAAAACTTGATCTTACTCTTTAATACTTTCCTTTGTTCCTGCAATAAATATCCCATGCTTAGTTCATTAGCACCAAAAAACACTTATTTTTTAACTTAGAGACCGGCACAACAGATCGCAAAGATGATGTCACCGATCCCTGTGGAATATGTTCACCAATTTTTTAAAGTTTTGCTGCAGCAGCAATTAATCTTCCCCTAGCGTACTTTTTTTGACAAGCTGCATGCATTAACACGAAATTTAAGTTTTAAAGAAAATTATTTTCTCCTTTGATCGCCTCGTTTAACACTTGATTCAAGCAAATTTATCCAATATGTTTCTCCTACAATCTTGACTGCCCCGTTACTTCGTGACAGATGGTTTTATTAGCCAGGGGTGGACGGGATGACGCAGAGTCTTCCTGGACCTGAAAGTTGTCTTGAAGAGAAAGGGATCCTAAGATCTCAGTTCTGAAGTCTTAAGAATATTTTCTCTGGCTTAGCTCACAATCTATTAATAAATTATGTCTAAACGAGTAATGTAGATATCAAAACGTAAGAAATTTAAATTAGATTAAAATCTGAACTAAAAATCCTATTAACGTCCAAAAATCAAATTGATGCAAACTCCTGTAAAAAACAAAAATCCAACGACCAAATTTGGACTACAATGAATAAACAAAAACAAAAAATTTTCAGACAAAAATAAAAAAGACGAAAGGAAAAAGAGAAGGCAGCCAACCACACCCCCTTCCTTTTCTTTTTCTTTCTTTCATCGTTTTTATTTTTATTATCATCCAATTACAATAAAATAACATTCAAAATGAAAATTAAAAATAAACAAAAATTGAATTACCAACGTTTCGGTACTCGCACAGTACCCTTATCAAGACAAGAAAAATTTAAATGGTAGAAATGGACAGCACCCAAGAACAGGATCCCTATGAAGTTGTACCCCCATTATTAAAAATTTAATATATTTTTTTTAGAGTTCTGGGTGCCTCTGCAATAGTTCTGGAGTTCTTTATATGTTTTAGCAATAGTTCTGATAAGTGAAGCATTGAAAAATGACTTTTTGAAAAAGGGGGGGGGGGCTTACTTCACGCTCCCCCAACACTTTTCCAAAAGTGAACTTTTTTTTGGAGTTCTGGGAAGATTAAACATAGTTCTAGAGTTCCTGATCATTTTAAAGAAAAGTTCCAACTAATATCACCAAAAAACCGGGTTTCAAAAAAATAGCTAGCCCCCCACTTTTTGAAAATTTTGAAAAGTTCTGGAGTTCTTTGATACAAAAAATAAAAGAAAATAGTCAAAAAATAACATTTCCAAAAATACAAAATGTTGACAAATTTCTCGTTTAAATAAACCAAGAGTTCTCTTTAGAGTTCTATATTCATCAACAGGGATCTTACAAAAAAGTCCCATAACACTTTTCAATTAAGTAAAAATTCAAAGAACTGTAGCACTTTTAAGAAAATTCAAAATTTTGGAATTTTAAAATGTTGGGCGTTATCAGAGCTCTGAAATTTTCATGCTATATA
>NC_046659.1:22186007-22191102 GCF_010883055.1 Belonocnema kinseyi | reverse complement strand
ATCTACAAAAAAGTGTTATAACACTTTTCGATCATATCAAAATTTGAAGTACTGCGTCATTTTTAAGATAATCCATAATTTTGAAATTCCAAAAAGTTGAGAATTCTAAGAGTTCTGATGCGAGTTCTGGACTTCTTTTGGAGAGCTCTACAAAAAAATTTTGTACAAATTTTCGATTAAGTCAAAATATGAGGAAGTATGGTACTTTTAAAAAATACGAAGTCCTTCTAGGAAAACACAATATTTAGAACTTTATCGGAATTGAGATTTCTAAGAGTTTTGATTAGAGTTCTGGACTTCTTTATGAAAACTCTACAAGTATGTATTTTACAAATTTTTAATCAAGACTTATTGATGACAGCTCTACAAAAAAGTGTTACAACACTTTTCAATCATATAAAAATTTGAAGAACTTCGGCACACCTAAGAAGATCCAAAATTTTGAAATTCCACAACGATGAGAGTTCTAAGAGTTCTGAGCAGAGTTCTTGAATTCCTTTTGCTATATATAAAAAAGTGTTATAAAATGTTTTCACCAAGAGAAAATTCGAAGAACTATGGCACTTTTGAGAAAATCCAAAATTTTGAAATTCGCAAATGTTGAGATTTCTAAGAGTTCTGATCGCAGTTCTAGACTTATTAATGACAGCTCTATAAAAAAGTGTTATAACACTTTTTGATCATATGAAAATTTGAAGAACTCTGGCACTTTTAACAAAAACCAAAATTTTTTTAATACAAAAATTTTGAGAGTTCTAAGAGTTCTGGTGAGTGTTATGGAGTTCCTTTTGAGAGCTCTACAAAAAAGTGTTATACAACTTTTCGATCAAGTCAACATTTGAAGGACTATGGTACTTTTAGAAAATACAAACCCTTTTAGGGAAAGCCAAAATTTTGAACTTCATCGACTTGAAAATTTCTAAGAATTCTGGTTGGAGTTCCGGACTTCTATATAAAATTTATATATCATAAAATTTTCCAATCAAGTAAAAATTTGAAGAAGTCTAGCACTTTTAAGAAAATACAAAAATTTCGAATTCCAAAATGTTAAGAGTTCTAATAGTTCTGATCGAAGATCTGAACTTATTAATGACAGCTCTACAAAAAAGTGTTAGAACACTTTTCGATCATAATAAAATTCGAAAAACTGCGGCATTTTTTGTTTCGAAAAAAAACAAAATTACACTATGTTTCTTTCATTGAAGCTAAAGAAATTTCGAATTCGACATATTCAACCGTTTCAAAAATGTGTGCATAGGACTCAATAAAAAACATCTTTTTTGGCCATTTTCAAAAAATTCTTAATGAAGTAAAATTTTTTTTGCAATTAATAATTTGTTATTATTATTCACTGGCAAAAACTATACATAAGTAAAATTGTTTAAAAATGTGTTTGAACAAGTTATTATTATTTATAAAAATATTCTCTTACAGTTATTCTCGTATGTTGCAGTTTTTTCTAAAATTTCTCACTTTTGATCCACTTTTAAATTGTAGTGAGATAATAATTAATTTAAGTTAAGAAAGGCAAGTTTCGGCCCACAATGGTGACCCTTATCAGTGAGTTTTAATCCATCTGCAAAAATTACATAACGTGTTGTAGGTACGCAGTTTTGCAATTGGAAGTGTTATTCTTTGGTTAATATCTCAGTTTCTAAATTATATACATTATTTTACTTAATTTTTTAAATTTAATTTCATTTTATTAATAACTATTGATTAATCATTGAGTATTATTAAAACAATGTATTTTAACGAAATAAAACATTGATGAAAAAAAAATTATAATGTAGTAGTAAAATTTGTTAACAAATTTTTTTTAAGTTGTCAAAAAACATTGCAGTCCCTTTAAAAATGAACCTGTAGTAAAAAAATTAAATTATACAAAACTTTGTAGTTAAATAATTATTTAAGTATTCTTTAAAAAATGTTATTTTCTTATCGACAAAAAGTTTATTTTTAAAGGCGAACAATTATTGTTACTTTTACAAAAATAATTCTCATGGATTAAAAGCAAAATTATATAATTATATAACTACAATGCTCTTTTTTACAAATTTATTTTTTACTACAGTGTGATTTTGGAAATGCTTTCTTTCATAGAAATAATTTTAAAACAAGAAACTCAGTAGATTTCAATTTAAAAAATTGAATTTATGAACATTTTGAAAAATTTAAATATTTTACGAGACACAAAACTTTGTTACACGAAAATTTGTATATAAGAATTCGAGGAAACATTTTCTTTAATACAATGTTCCTCGCCAATCTGTATTTCTACTACTGTGAAAAAAATTGGAATTAACTTTTCGTTGATATAAGGAAAAGAAAAGTTTTAACAAAAATTTGAATAATTATTTAGCTACAAAGTTTTTTTTAAATTTTGTATTTTTACTACAGAGCGGCTTTTAAGAGAAAAAATTTGATTTTTAAAGATATAATTCCTCATCACACCAGAAAAATTCATTAAATAACATTATTTCTCTTATACATAAAAAACTGTGTTTAAGGGTTTCAATACAAAAAATGGGATTTAATATACATCGCTAAAAAATAATTTAAAAAGAGTTCTTTGACTGCAGTGTTTTCTGAAAACTTAAAAAATTTGTTTATAAATTTTGTTACAAGATTTTCCTACTACATTTGAATTGTTTTTTCATTAGCTGTTCTTCGTTAAGAATTTTTTTTTTAAGAATACTACTTTCAATTGTAGCCAAAATGCTATTCTACTTATCTATTCATTCTTATTATTTATGATTTAATTTTATTTAAGATATCTGCAGATATCTGCCGAATACTTTTGATTAAAGAAGGCCGTAAATAATAATCATATTATGAAACGTGGGTTTTCCAGAGGTTAGGCATAACAATAGATAGAAAATGTATGAATCTTAAGGGATCACTACTCTGTTTTGAATAATAAAGGTGAGTTAAATCATGCAATCTTCATTTTATTGCCATCTACCTGCTCGGCTAAGTCCACCAGCTAGACTTTTCCTGCGGTTTATACCTGAGCCCAAACGCTATGCCCTTAAGAATAAAAGGCAAAACATAAAATTTTTTTAATTTTGCAATCAGCAATTTAAAAATATTATATTCAGAATCCACGTTTTTTTGCGATTCCAACTATATGTGACTTGCAATCAAAAGATGAAAACTAGAATCAGTTGCCTTAGATTTTAGTTTATGTTTTGACAACAATTAGCTACACTGTACAAAAAATTTCTGTCAATTTTACCGCTTTCAGAGTAGCTCTGAAAGTAATGTTTCGACTGAAAATAACGAATATCCACTTTCAGTATGGAATTTAACTTTTAGGTTATGTAAGTTTCCAGACATATTTTGTAAAATTACAAATGCATTATGAATTTAAGGTGAAGGCATTCTAACCATAATATTCGTGTTTTATTCAACATGGTAACTTTAACATCTACATGAGGAATGTGAATAATGGTAATTTGACTAGAAATGGTAAATTTCCCGTTCAAATAAGGAATGCGGCAGAAAACAGTTTTTTAAATAAAAAACTTCTTATTTAATATTTTTTATCAATTTTTCAAATAATATTTTCCATAATTTATACCGTTCTGAAACAGGCTCTTTTACACATAATTTTAATTTTACCATTTTTTCATTATTCTCCACAACTTTAAAACTTTAAAATAACTTGTACTTATACTACGTTCAGAGCTGTGCAAGTCTGCCGCGTTATCAACTATCAAATTTAAAGCCGTGAGATTACGTTAGAAACAAAAATCTTAACAGTTTCTGTACTTTTACCATTTTCAGCAAATTCAACACTCTGAAAGTGGGTTTATTTATTACCTACTCTGAATGTCACAGATTCACAAGCAGAAACTATACGTCGACAACGCCTTTTGCTATATTGTCATTCTAAAAGTGGTAAAGTTACAAGATTGGTTGGAACTTCTAGCCTGCAAATGGTAGTCACTCTATAATGAGAGTAGCAAAATTGCACCAATTTTTTGTTGGTAATTTTACCATTCTAAGTGGTACAATTTTTTTATTTTTTACAGTGTAGCATGAAAAAGTCCAGAACTCCAATCAGAACTCTTAGAACTCTGCAAATTTTGGAATATTTAAAATTTAGGGTTTTCTTAAAAGTGTCATAGTTCTCGAATTTTGACTTGATCGACAATTTTTACAACACTGTTTTGTAGAACGTTTATGAAAAAGTCCAGAACTCCCATCAGAATTCTTAAAACTTTTAACATTTTGGAATTTTTTTAATTTTGGCTTTTTTTAAAGGGGCCATAGATCTTCGAATTTTGACTTGATCGTAGAATTGTATAACACTTTTTTCTATAGCTCTCATAAAAAAGTCCAGAACTCCTATCAGAAGTCTCAGAATTCTCAAAATTTTTAAAATAACATTTTTGGGTTTTTCTTAAAAGTGCCACAGTTCTACGAATTTTGTTATGATCGAAAAGTGTTGTGACGCTTTTTTGTAGAGCTGTCATCAATAAGTCCAGAACTCCGATCAGAAATCTTAGAACCCTCGACATTTTGAAATTTAAAAATTTTTGATTTTCTTGAAAGTGCCATAGTTCTTCGAATTTTAACTTGAAGGAAAAGTTTTATAACACTTTTTTGTAGAGCTCACATGAAGAAGTCCAGAACTCACATCAGATCTCTTAGAACTCTCAACTTTTTGGAATTTTCAAAATTTTTGTTTTTCTTCAAAGTGCCATAGTTCTTCGAATTTTAAGTTGATTGAAAAGTTTTATAATACTTTCTGTTATACATAGCATGAACAATTCCAGAACTCGCATCAGAACTCTTAGAACTCTAAACATTTTATAATTTAAAAAATTTTGGTTTTTCTTGAAAGCGCCATAGTTCTTCGAATTTTAACTTGAAGGAAAAGTTTTATAACACTTTTTTGTAGAGCTCACATGAAGAAGTCCAGAACTCACATTAGAACCCTTAGAACTCTCAACTTTTTGGAATTTTCAAAATTTTTGTTTTTCTTAAAGTGCCATAGTTCTTCGAATTTTAAGTTGATTGAAAAGTTTTATAATACTTTCTGTTATACATAGCATGAACAATTCCAGAACTCGCATCAGAACTCTTA
>NC_046659.1:22142608-22185907 GCF_010883055.1 Belonocnema kinseyi | reverse complement strand
TATAGAGCTCCAAGGAGATTATGTTGAAAAATAAAAAAAATTTACCCAAAAAAAATTGTTTTTATACTTCATTCTAAGGACTTATTGAACTACCCTCGTAATGGGGGTACAACTTCACAGGGATAAGAACAGGTGCTCTCTCTTTGATACCTGAGAATCGAATAAGGGTCAGTAAGCCAATCTGTTGTAAACACAATATAAATATCTCTCACAATTACAGCAGAAATAGAGAAAGTAAAAGAAAAACAGAATGCATGAAACAGCCTCGTTATATGTAATTAATCATATTAGCATAACTTTTATTCAACTTATACAAATCGGTTTTTAAATTAATAGATAATTTTTTTGTTTTTTTAATATAAAGCATTTCCATGAATTCTCTCTTTCTCTTATTACTTACAATATGCAAAATTTGAACATTATCGCAGTCAAACTCATGGTCAACATTAACAAATGCCTTTGTATGTCTGGCAAGAATACTCTTGTAACAGCGTCGCAAACGAACATCACTTTTGCGTTCCTCTATCCTAGTGTTAAGAAGTCTGCCAGTCTATCCCACGTAATTCATCTTACAGATCCTGCATGTGATTTTATAAACCACACCACCTTTTTCAAAATTATACAAAGGATCTTTGCAAAAATTTATCTCTGAATCCATTTTAAATGGTATACGGAAAATAGTATGAATTTTTTATTTTTTTAAGATATGTTCAATAGTTGTAGAAATTTGACCAAAAAATGGAAGAAGAAAGGTATTAAACTAACTATATTCCTTTAACTCTTTCTAATTATCTGCAAGCAAATTATTACTCTCTTTATTTTTGATTTGTTGAACTCTAATTGCAATAAGTTTCTCAATTAACTTTTGTGGATAATGATTCAGAAAAAGGAAATTGCTAACAATATTCAAATTTCTTGTGTGAAATGAAAAATGGGACAAACCTAGAGCTCTGTCAAATAAGTTTTTGATTACTGCAATTTTGTTTTGAAAGGGATGAGCAGAAAGTAAATTTAAAATTCTACCTGAATATATATTTTTTCTATACCAATTGGTAATAATATTATCCCAACCCTTAATTACTTCTATGTCCAAAAAACTGATTCTATTATCCTGTTCTATTTCATGAGTAAATTGAAGTTTTGGATGAAAATTGTTAAAAGTATCAATGACCATCTGCAACTTTTCTAGAGGAACACATAATAAGGTATCGTCTACAAACCGAAAATAAAAAGGCAAAACAAAATCTAATTTCCCAAAAACAAAAAACTCCAAAGCTTCAAGGAGTATATTCGGAAACATTGCAATAATATCCAAAGAAATCATTACATGGTCATCCAGAAACGTTTTTTGTATACTTTTTTGAAATTCCCAGCTATTTTTGACATTATATTCAGAAGTTGTAAAAGAGTCCTTCAGAATCAAATTAACGCAAGTATAACCGTCGGCTAATACACAAGCACACTTCAAATGGACTGCTCGGTCGCATCCATGGCAATGAATTGCGTTGTTCTTGGTCAATTTTTTCGGCATGGGACCTTTACAGATGGTGCAAAAGTCTTCTTCTTTAGAGTTAGATTCCGTTTGCGGTGGTACCGAAAATGTGCGACGAATACGATTTGCTGCCGGTGGTTTGAATGTTTTCTCCATCTTCTTTTGATCCTTCTTTGCCTCTTTCGCTTGCTTCTCTTCAGCTTTCTTGCGTAAGTTGGCCACATTTTCTGGTTTTCATTGGCCTGCGACCTCGAATGGATTTCTTGGCCGGAGTGACACGTTTTATGGGGCCAACTTCTTTCAATGCACGGCGAATGGATGCATCAGATGTGCTTGGCATCGACGATGCACTTGATGTGCTAGCTATTTCAGAAGGGTATGTTGAAACTTCTTCATACGAAATTGTTTCAATCACATCCCCACTACCCACTACAACACGTTGTTCATCACCCTCATCTTCAATAGTCTTATTTCCGCCGCTTAGTTCGGCGGCAATAAAATCTTCAGCAGTGAAAACATCAGGATTATAGTCGTAAATTCCCGTGACTTTAAATCCATTCTTTATACTCTTTGGCTTCGTACACGCGTCAAGACATTGTTCAGTAATTAATAGATCTTAAATTGTCGGTATACTGGTCCAGAAAATATCTTTATTACTAGACCTTTCGCCCTTCGACGAAGGGCCTCTTCAGGAAAATACGACTATACGTATAGCCATATAATAATTCAATGGAGAGAGTCCTTGGTAACTTTATGGAGTGAACCATGTCAAGTAAATAAAATAAAAATGGTTTGCTTATGATCTTAACTTTTTATCTTTTTTAACTATTTTAAATTTTACTAATTTTGACAATTCTATCATAAGCAAAAAGTTTTTATTTCATTGACTTGTTCGGAAAGAAAGATTCGGATGGCGATGCATTAGTGCATAATACCAGTCCTTCAATGCTTGGCTATGAACATCCCATCCTGGAGGATATCGAACGCCCAACTTTTTTGCGAACTTGTAGACCATTGCCACCAACTAACGGATGGTCATTCCATAATACACGGCGATGGAATGAAGGAGGTATTTCATCAGCTCTTTCTCTTGTTCAACGATGAAAACCTGCCCAAACAAAACATGAACAAAAAAAAACCCAGGTCATCGCATGCGATAGTGTGCTGTAACATAGAACTATGTCTTTAGAAAATATGTAACAAGCCCCCCATACCTCCCCCTCCCTCCTTATATTTTCGTTACACATTTTCGTGATATCCCTACCCCTCTATTGTCCGCAAAACCCCGGAGAAAGACGTAGTTCTGCGTCAAAAGTCGAGAGCAAATGAATGGAGATAAAATAACAAACCATTCTTCCGCCAGTCACGCTATATTTTGTGGTTACAAAATCAGCCAATTGTTCATTCGTGGCGGTTGCGGGATCTATGTTTTTACTTTTCAGCTCGGAAATGTAGCGATGCAGTTTGGTATCATTGATATTGTACCGTCTGGCAAAGGAGCGTTGCGATTTCTGGTCAATCATCACCTCTTTGACGGCAGCCATCATGGCATCGACATCAATTGCTGGTTTTTTTCGCATTATACTTATAACGGGGCATATTGACTGAAAAGACACAAAAAATCGTTCAAACACTTGCGAAAAAAATACGCAGAATAACAAAATTCAATGAAAAAAATTCTTGGAATTGCACTAAACATTCGAATTTTTTACAAATAATGCGTAACATGCATGAAAGATACGATCTTAGGTTGAAATGTGTCATATTTGTCGTGCTTTACATCTCCCCACTTGATGTGCTTCATTTCTTCCCATTCACTACTATTTTAAAATTGCCACCACGCCAGTAATACATAGAATGTTTTTGCATAAATCCTTTTGAACGTCGAAAGCCTAATCATTGCGGATTATTTTGTGTGCACTCACCTTTTCGATTCGCTTGAAAATGTTTATGAAAATGCCACAAACACGAATGCTCAAAAGAACTTTTCGAACCAAATGTTGAACACGCCGTATGGAGAGATACGAAAAAAGTGTACTATCGGGACGAGTCCTCGAACAAAACTGAGATTTTAGGTGAAAAAAAGTTGACAGTAGGCCAGAGCTGTCAAAACCACTACAAAGGGACATCTATGGCCATGCTTCACAACTCCCTATTCTTCAAAACTCCCCAGTGTTAATATAATAATGATAACAATAAATAATCTTTCAGATTTCCAGGTAACATGTGACATTCTTTACAATTTGCAAAAAAGATCCCCGCTATTCTCTGCCAAAGCTCGTAAAGTATTAATATGATAAAAATTTGTTTAGAAGAAAAATGATAGGAAATTGTGTGTTCCACAATTTTGCATATAACTACTTTTGCTTTAAAGTGCATTTAAAAAGAGATATTTAAAAAAAACGAAATTTTGACTCCATTTTGGCCGCCATTTTTTTAGCAGGAGCCTGATTTTGTTGGATATTTTCGGGGTCTTGATTAGGATTCCCAAAATGAAGCTAATTGCCAAGTTTGGTCTTATTCTGATCTTTTGCAAGGTAAAACTACATATTGACTGGACTATCTGTCAGTTCAACTAAAATAAAACTATTCTCTCTCA
Organism: Belonocnema kinseyi; assembly: GCF_010883055.1. NCBI lineage: Eukaryota > Metazoa > Arthropoda > Insecta > Hymenoptera > Cynipidae > Belonocnema > Belonocnema kinseyi. The sequence goes on along the minus strand of NC_046659.1, from coordinate 22,181,816 downwards.
CACTATTACTAATAACAGTCAAAGAGGCTATAAGTTTCGAAAATCTCAGAACTGATAATGGAAAAATGTATGATACTTTTCAAAGTACAAAAGGAGAAGTTTGGATGATAGCCCAACAATTAAGACATTTATTTGTACTATTTTGATATACTGCCATCCTATGAATTCTGAGGAACCGTGGGACAAGTTTAAATATGTTAGGTTCCGGAATTATATCCGTCCTGTCTATTTTTAATTTATCCTGATTACCTGTTGTCAAGTTTTTTATGTAAAAGTCTTCCCATGTTTCAACGGGGATAGAGCACATTAAATATTCTTTGTATCAAAATTCTTCAATTTTTAGCCAAAACTTTCTCACGGCTATAATGTCAGTTAAAGCCTTTATATCGGTATCCCTGTTTTTTTATCAGGCTATTATGCTGCTTTTTAGGTTTTAAGAATTCACCTAATACTCCGCCCGCGAAGTTGAATTCTTTAGCCCTTTTCAAGTTTTTATTGAGTTGAGCTTTAGATTTTATGTACTGTCAATTGTAAAAATGTACTGTCGAAAAATACTGGCAATTTCCTGTCAATCTTTGTCCTTTAAGAGGGCACTATTTTCTACGAAAGGTTCGTTTCTGAATTTTCTCTTCAGCTACCAATAAAATGAGTGACGTTTTAAAGTTCCCAACAAATTTTCTAAAATACTTCTCTGACGTTCAACGGTTTTGCATGCTTCTTGAAATTCTAATTCGAATGATATATACTTTTAGGAGTTACTTTTTTCATGAAAAATTGAATATAATAATTATTCAAAAGAGGGTAATTTTGACCAAGCCTGGTTTTCATGTCATTATCAATCACTACAATTGGACAAATATTCCGTCTACCTTATTTATTCACGAATCCAAGCATACCCCATAATTTATAATTGTTAACAATTCTTTCATATAAACTAGTCGTAAGAAGTTAAAATTAGGCTTGAAATTTTAAAATGCTCTATTTCAATTTTCGTCTGATGGAAGAATTTCATGGAAATAATTAATATAAATAGTTAATAACAAGTAATAATTTGGATTGTAATTTCTTATTTTACTAGAAAAAGCTTGAGAAAAATTTGTGCTAAAATTTTTAAGAACTATAAATACAAACATCACGAAAAAAAGGTTTTCTGTTTTTTTTTTGCTAGGGAAAAAAATCAAATCGGTATACCACCTTTAAAAAATTTTGTTATTAAAAAAATTGTCACAGTACGCCATAAAATTTCCAAGGTCATTACCCTTTCGGGATAGGCGAGACTCACTCGATGGGAAGGAAGTAATGTAAGGAAGGGGTTATAGAATTTTTAGATGGATCTCAATCACCCCAAGCGCATTAAAAATGACACTTCATGTCATTGTCAAATGTAGTAAAATGGTCTAAAATAAGAAAAAATAAAATATCACACGAAGAAAAATTAGTTAATGCTTGCGCAAACAATGATTGAAAAAAAAAATTTCAAGAAAAAAAAGGTTTCAAAAAAGTTAAAAAAATGGTTTAAAGATATTTTTCAAAAAACATTGAGTAGACAAAATTTGTTGGAAAAAATTGCTACAAAATCCCAAAAAATGTAATCCATATAAATTATTTATTTAAAAATTATTTCATTTATATTCCGGTTAAAAATTGACTTATTTTCACTTGTCTGCACGAGACAAGTGACTAGGCTACCCTTACGTATTTTGATCCGCTGAATCCGAATCTGACCACAGAATTTCTCCTACACGTATCACTTTTCCCCTAGATGCAGAAAATACAGGAAAACCTAGGAATATTCAGGAAATTATTTCGATAATACCAGTACACGAAAATTCCCCAGTGCTTCCCCTAGTTAAGATAAATTAAGGGAATTTGAAAGTCTTTTTCATGTTATACAGACTTATATGGCAAAAAATAACAAAAATGCTATATCCTTTGCAGTTTTGCGCTTTCAATCTAAATTTGACCTTTAAATTTTCTCGGCTTGTAACATTTTCTCCTTAGATGCAAATAGGCAGGAAAAGGCTAGGGATTTTCTGGCAACACAGGCTATAAAAAAATGTGTCTACAGGAGACAAGTGACTAGGCTACCCTTATGGATGTTAAGACGCTCAATTCTAAACCTGGCCTCAGAATTTATCTTGCACGTCTCAAGTTGCCTTTAGATGTACAAAATAAGGAAACCCCTAGGGATAATTTGCAAGTTATTTTGATAATACCAGTATACGCAAAAGAAGAAACATAGATATTATATTGGTAACCCCTTCATTGGCATTTTCGCAAAATGCTCGATTTGGATAAATGTTGGTTCTTTTCGGGTTTTTGGGGTCGCTTAATCCGAATTTGATGTCAAAATTAGAAAATTTAAAAAGTTGGATCCAATATGGCGGACGAAAATACAAAAAAGGCTCAAGTTGGATAAATCTCGATACTTACGAGTTTTTGGGGTTGCTGAATCCGAATCTGAAGTCAAAACTTGAAAATTTAAAATGGCGGACGAAAGTACAAAAAACGAATCGATTTGTATAAATCTTGGTACTTAAAAATTGGAAAATTCGAAATGGACAGACTAAACCGTACAAAGTAGATCTTACTGTTGGCTTCCTAAAATTTACTAAACGGATTAGTAGGATCCACCACTTTAAATTTCTGAATTTTGATTTCAGATTCGGATTCAACGACCCCAAAAACGAAAGGATACAAATTTTCAGGATAACAAATATTCCTGTTATTTTGGGCACTTTTTGTCAAATTCTCTCTGCCCACGAAGGGGTTAAGTGCAATAACTTGTAGAGACTTAATTTGTACACAGAAATTCTTTAGTGTGCCTTCTATTTTCCCTAGCTTGGGTAATTCTAGGGAAATTGAAGGTCTTTCTCATATTATATAGATTTACACAAGAAAAAATATTAAAAAACCTAATATCCTTAACAGTTTTGCGTGTGAAGTCAGTTACTTGTCCCATGCAGACAACTTTTCTTTTGGTGGACTTGGATAACCTGGAAATCCCTACGCTCTTCCCTACATTTTGCACCTAGAGAAAAAATGGAACGAGCCAGAAAAACTGGGTTTTCAAATTTAGATTTAGCACGCAAATCTGCAAAGGATATGGCATTTTTGTTATTTTTCCCCGTATAAAATCTATACAATATGAGAAAGATATTCAATTTTCCTAGAATTACCCAAGTTAGTGGAAACAGCGTGCACACTAGAATTTCTGTGCACGAATTAAGTCTCTCAAGTCGCTACACTTAAGAATATAACATCCATGTGTCTATTTTCGCGTATACTGGTATCATCAAAATAACATCCAGAATATCTCTAGGTTTTTCTCTATTAGCTGCATCTAGGGGGAAACTGAGACGTATATGAGAAATTCTGAGGCCAGATTTGGATTCAGCGACTCAAAATAGGTAAGGGTAGCCTAGTCACTTGTTTTGTGCAGACAACTTTTTTTGTGGGCCTGTGTTACTATTTATTTTTAAAATACCTTTTATTTTATATCTTTAGAGTATAGCTGCGCTCGCAAATTTGAGTGCGTTTAGGGCGCTTGACTGTTGGTTCTCATGCTTCGCGCTCGATAATATACTTATCTCGCACTTCGCCCTCGATAATGCATTTACCACGCGCTTCGCGCTCGATAATATGCTTACCACGCAACAGTAATTTGGTGATTGTGAATTCTCTTTTGCTAAAGCTTCTTCGGCTTTAACGAACACATTCTCATCACGTATCTCGTACTTCGCATTCTACTTTATCCCTGAAATTTTATATCATTCCCATAAATGTATATTATTCTAATTCGTAACTTGCATCGTTATTAAAACAGATGAAGTTTCATTGTCCCGTTCAAAAAAAATGCGCATTCTTTGAAAAAATGTTATCAAACGTTTTATTACAACTTTTGTCGTTTTTCCATAAACTGAATTTGCTCATTTCCAACGTTTTCGATATGATTTAAACTTTACACACACGGTCTACTGGGCAGCCTTACCGTTTTTTACTTCTAAATTATGTATATCTGTATACACACATACACACACACATATAAGTTTATATATATATATATTTTTTTTTTTTTGAAAATGCATTATTATATTTGAGAATATTTGAAATATTGTGAAAATATGTAAATTTTGGATTTTCTATTATTTTTCATGCTGTCCAAATTTAATTTTTGATTTATCAAGAAAATTAAAAAAATTGTCATGATAATCTTCATTTTTTTAAGCTTGTAATGTGTCCCCTAAGGGTTTACATTTTTCTTACACCTTCTCTATTCCTTTACACACCCTCCACACACTTACTTGGTGGTGGAAGGGGGACCTACAGTTTAAGGTGGGTTCCGTACCACCAAGAGCAACAGCCAAAAGTACTTAGAGAAAACCTTTTTCTCTAGAGGTACCGGTCCCACGACTCTCCGGAGATGAACAACTCCCTTGCTAGGCTAGTGTTCACCGCATGGGCCACCGAGACTCTTCCAGAGTGCGAGGCGGGAATCGAACCCGCAAGCCGAAGGAGTGGGTACCCAAAGCCTACGCTTTAGCCCCCACGACCATCGTCCCACTTAATTGTCATGATAATCTTCTAAGGCATTTAGAAATCAAACTTTTTCTTCTCTTGACATTTTTTCATATCGTCCGTTAATTGGCTTAAAAGGTTCATTTTCGTGTGTTTTTTGCAATTTTGTAAATGCTATAACTCTAATAATTTTTTTATTTTATGAAAAGAGTCATTAGATAAATTGTTAGAATTTTTAAATACTATGAATGACCGTACAGAGAATTCTTGAATTTTGAAAAAATGGCCTCAAAAATATTAAAAAGGCACTCACTTTTTGAATTTTTATCTAAAATGGCTGGCTAACGAATTATCGTGCTTACAGACAAACAGACAGACAAACATAAAGACAGGCAGATATACATAAGGACAGACGCATTCGTAAAAACCTGTTTTTCTGATTCAGTGGTTCTCAAAACCTGGACCTTTTGACAAAAACTAGGGGGATCAAATTTTATACAAATCTAATACCTTCTCTGATAAGGATGTAAAAATGATTTATTTCTGATGAATAATTTTTTGATAGTTCTGTTTTTAGTTTTTAACATAAAAAATAGCTTTAAAACATAAGAAATTATATTTTTTGAAACCCCACACATGAGACGAAAAAGAAATTAAAAGACAAAAGTTGTGATAAGAATGTGCTCACACAGCGGGCACTTTTTTTTACTGTTAATGACGTTTTTCATGATTAAAGCCAAAAATAAGTATCCTATCAAAAAGTGGTTAATAAAAAATTTGTAGACCTTTTTCGAATGAAAAATTTTTGTGTGTTCATCTTGTACCATATTTTGTACAGTTTGGAAGAAAAAGATAATTTTTCATTATTTTGTAATGCTGTCAAAATTTGAAGTTTGGATTTTTCAAGAAAATTCAAAAAGCTGTTGTGATAATCTTGTAGGGCATTCAAAAATCAACATTTTTCTTGTCTTGACTTTTTTTCATATCGTGCGTTATTTGGCATAAAATGTTCATTTTCGTGTGTTGTTTGGAATTATTTAAATGCTATAACTCTAGTCATTTTTGATTTTTTGAATAAAGTCATGAGGATAAATTGTTCGACTTTTTGAATACTATGAATAACCGTACAGAGAATTTTTGAATTTTGAAAAAAGTTGTCTCAAAAATATACAAAATGTGCCCACTTTTTGAATTTTTTTCCAAAATGACTGGCTAACGAACTTGGCCTTTAGTTTAGGACACTAAACGAGTGTACAAAGGGGCAATCTAATAGATTAATTTGTTCAAAAGTTATCGTGTTCACAGACAGACATACATACAGACACATTCGTAAAAACCTGTTCTTCGGATTCAGGGGGTCTCAAAACGTGGAAATTTGACAAAAACTGGGGGGTCAAATTTTACACAAATCTAATACCTTCTCTGATGAGAATGTAAAAAATTTTGAAATATACACTTTTGTAATTATAAATAATATTCGGACCATGAGTAGTCGTATGATGAAAAATGGATGGTCCTAAAACAATTGAATAACTTTTTATCATTTTTTAAATTAACTTCGGCATTTTCGTACACCTTCGGTTTGCTAAGACAGAACTATAACTGGTGTGTAATACCGCGTCAGTATCGCACGGCAGTACTGAGGAAGTTTTCCAGCCAGTACTGGTTCAGTACAGATACCCAGTACTGGGACTCCAGCAGTCTGTACTAGATCAGCACTGCGCCAGTAGTGTATTTCCACCTGGGTTTAGGTGAAAACATTGTCAAAAATTATAAATTATGTGGTATGTCTGGATTCGTAAATAAATAAAATAGAAGGAATATTAGTTAAATTTTAATAGTTACTCTACATTTGAAGACTAATTTCGCGGTTTGTAACGATTATTTAACAATCAAAAAATAAGGTTCATATAACAAAATCAACTTTTTCTAGTTTTTCTTGCGGCTACTTTATAAGTAACTATTGTTAACAATTATGACTTGTACGGTATGTCTGGATTTGTCAAAGAGTTAGATAGTTTGTTTTCAAATTTATCAAGCACTTTCTTGTTTCCTACCGATTTTTGAGAGACAAATTGGTCCATACTGTTTCTCATGCTGTTGTTTTTTCTCTTGTAGTACTTTCTTTTTGGCTTTATAGTACTCCTATTCTTTATCTCTTGTTTGTTAACAGTATCTTTTTCCTTTGCCATCTCCTCAGTGCCATCGTTGCTTCTAACTCCGTTCTTTGAAGCCTTTCCTGCTTGTAGAAAATGAATAACCTCGTCCAAGTCGCAAGGTTTTCCTTCTATTTGTAGGAAGTGATCTCTGAGTGGATCTCTAGATCGAGTTTTCTCAGTTCCTTGAAGAGTGGTACCAGCTCTTTCCTTTTTTCCTTGGCGTTTTTGTCATAATTTGTAGTTTCCTATGAATGAGTAGGAGCATCCAATCAAAAGAAAACTATGTTGTAGCTTTTAGATATGCTTTTGCTCTCAATCTTTACATCCTGGATCTCCTGGAGTCGGTTTTTCAAACATTTATTTATTTTTTTTTTTTTGAGTTCATAGAAAATGCAGCATTTTGCTATTTTTCAACGAATAGGTTCAATTTTCAAAACTTTGTAAAGTCATTTTAGATTAATTTAAGAAATGCTTTGAAAGCTTTTCAAATTTTTGTAAAATCATTTTATTGTACGTTCACGTTTATCAAAGATGTTTACACTTAAATCTGCCTTAAGTGGTAATTTACGATGTATGTACTGATAATTTTTATCGTCTTTTTATCTGTTTCTAAATTAACAGATTGTATACCAGCAAGAGGTGGGAACATAGGTGATAATACGCGCCGTCATTTAGATTGTTTTTCAAAGGTTGCATGCAAATGTTAAGGGTTGCACAATTATTTAATCTGCATCGTGAGAGAGCACCCATGCGAAGCTGTATAAAAATGGAAGGTTTTAAGGAACTAATTTTATGGTATTAAGCTGAGCTTCATTTGCAAATAAAATAAGTAAATGTAAAAGATTTAAACGTGCGTCAAGCGCGCGTATGACGTGCTACTAATAGTTGGACGACATTCGAAAAACAAACCTGTGTGATATTTTCAACCGTTACAAATTGAATGTCATGCGTGCTGACAGATCTTCAACACAATGTTTGGAAATTCTGAAAAAGCACGCCAGTTCATTAGACCATAGTTAATTCAAATTTAAAATTTAAGACTACTTCGACTAAGTAAAGAAAAAATCTGAAATTCGTGTAACTATTTTAAGGATTAAAATGGCCCATCAACATCTGCAGATGTGGAAAGTGATTGTTGACGTAGTTCAACTATCATTTGATATTTTTTTAGATTTACTAATAAAAATGTCGAAGTATCTTACATTCAAATATAAAAAATTTGAATGTTTGAAACATATAATATTTTTTCTCGCATAAAAACTGTTTTCTATCTAAAATATTATGTACACTCCCTGTGCAGAGTTCGGATGTGTCGAATCTCTAACAAACTTCCTATCACTGTCATTTGTTTAATACAATTTTAAGAATTTTTGAAATTATACTGTATCAAAATGTTTCAAAATCTGCGTTGAATAACTATTATTTAAATTGTTGATCCTTTTGTTGGAAAACATCGATAAAACACAGAATATTTGGACAATTTTTCAAGTGACTACAATTTCTGGATAAATTAGGTACATTTTACTGAAATGATCTTCCGGTCTAATTAATAGTTTACCTTTGCGAAGAAATTTTTGCACTATTTTGCGGCCCTTGTAATTCCTGTGTTATTTTGTTCTTTAAAGTTTTCTCTTGCAGCGAAGAGACGGCAGCTTTAAAATCTTGCATCTCTTTTTCCTCTTCCAAATTCTTTCTACGCTCTTTCTCAAATTTAGTTCTATCAACTAAATCTAAAAATTGCACTTCATCATCGTCCAAACCCTTTATCATATTTTCTGGAATAAAAAAATTTTTCTATACATTTTTTTCTGAAATATAATGTTTCACATAAAGCAAAGTTTCAGAAACAATACAATTTTATAACTCAGATAAAAGTTTGAAAGGTGCAGATTATGGTAGGACCCCTCCCCCCTCCTTTAAAAACACAATAATTTTTTTATTTTTTAATGATTTTTGTTCATTTATGATCAATGGAAAGGTAACATTTCAAATTTTTCCACTAATTGTTTAAAGAGATTGTAGTTTCCTTTCACATCCACGACGAACTGAAGTCACTTTCGCAATGCCTGGGACGATTTACGGAAGATGTTTTTATTAAGACGCTACTATTCAAAAGTCAGTATTTCTTAGTGCTTGTAATTATGGGAGTTTTTCGTGCAACCCTTCACCTGTAAAACACTCGATATGTTATAGCACAGAGAATTTAGATCTGAAAATACGATGGCTATTCTTGGATCGAAATAAATTCAGGAACGTGCTCACGTAATAAATTTGGCATTGCACGCGCTCTGTGCTATGCTACAGAGTCTTGTCGAAATGTCCAGCGCTCATATCCGAACATTTTGGTAGACCATGGAACGAAACGAGCCTTTAGAATGTATTTCTAATCAACTTCCTGAGTTAGCTCGAAGTTTTTAGGCATAAAAACGAGCGGAGAGACATCTTTCTCTGAAATCGCGACCCAAACCGGCACTTGCGCTGCTCCTGGTTGACGAGTTACTTGTAGTTAGTCTGAATAGTCGTTGGAACGTCCCTTTAATCATACACAACCTTTTTGTTTGTTTACGTGTTGCTTAATACAAAACATTTTCTCGTCGGAAAACCCCAAATAGGACACCACGCCAGCATCGTACACGTGAATCAGCGTTTTCGCTCTTTCTAGGCGTACCTTTTTCTTCACTTTGTTCAATTCTTGACCCATATACACACGTATACACTTGTAAATAGTTGTATACACTATTGACAAGTATACACGGCAACTATACCGATACAGAGGAGTCTCCAATGAATGACGTTATAATGGCGCGCGATTTAACATGGCGGGCACTTCAATTTCCAGACCCGGTATACTGATGATCTTTGCGCTCGTTTCTCTTCTCTTGTTCTTTCAAGAATATGGATTTTATGTACTAAAACTTAAATATAGTGAACATATTATATTTTGCCACATGCTATCAGTTAGAGTATTTTTCACTAAATGTGTATTCGTCACTTATTTACAATGTACAGTTTACAATATCACGTTATTGGTATATCAACTATGAAACATCAAAATTAATGCATATAGTTATGCATTGACTTACCGATACTATATAAATATCTTACAACGGTAAAAATATATGCACGAGTTCTTTCATTAGCCGAGTTTCATTATATTATCCGTATCCACCGAGTACCACCTAGTATCCACCTGAAGACATCAAGCGATATCTACTTATTTACCTAATGTATTGTAGTTTTATTATTATTCAAAATGGAAAAGCATGAGTAATATTTACAATGACTATTCTGATAGGATTACTTTGACTGAATATGTACCATAGAAGTATTTTAATTTATAATTCTTAAATTAATATGTCTTATTCATGGGTGTGCAAACATTTTTCACTGTGGTAAATGTGTATTTGACAATTGTGTAATGGTGTAAAGTTTCAACTTTCGTTATCGCAAAATCTCGTGATTACGGTGAATTATTAGATTCAACTGTTTATTATTTGGCTATACTCTTTTATTAGTTCCTTAATTCATGGTGGAAACTCCGCAGTTTTGGAATCCGATCGGGCTAGTAACGAAGTTCTGTAATAATTTTCAGATTTTTATTGTGCTTCGGCGAATTTACCAACAGATTTCGATCAAATCGTCATTGATTTTAATCTTTCGATTTTTAAAAATCCATCTTAATCGATTCTACAAAACGCCGCTCATTTAAAAGTTAGGCGTTTCCGCCTTTAAATATGAGGTGAATATGCAAGCCATATTCTGTACTATGTACTCTCTGTATTCTTCTCCTTCCGTCATATAACACGCGTATTTTGTCAAAAATATGCTGCTTGATTGTCTGCAGGTTTGACTTGTTCAGTGTGTGATTGAAGGTCCTCAGTTCATGGGAAAACTTTCAAACTCTTTCCGTAACGGTCTACTAGATGTTATGTAGTCAATCAAACACTGAACATGGGGCGCATTAGCCTTCGATTTGAATCAGCCAAAGCTCTCGCAGCACCATGAACTAAAGAATTGATGGTCCAGAGGTCGGAATTCTCCAAGATATCCTCATGAGGAGAGGCATCCACTAGAGCCAGATCGTGGAGCTCAGGAGGAACCTGTATGTTAATGTTCCTCCTTGTCCTGAAATCACTATCACCTGTCAGAAGGTGCCTGCTTCCTGCGGTTAGTCTCAATGTCGTTTCCTCGTCTACATCTTTAGCGTGTTCATGTGGTGGCTGAGGAAGTGCTCCGCGCGAATATCCATTTTTCAAGAGGTAGGTAGTTTGATTTTGTAATGACTAATGCGAAAGGTGTTGAAGCGCTGGGTATTTCTATCACAACAGAGTGTGCATACGCGCCATAAAGCCTCCTCTAACAGGGATAATAATGGCAGGCATCGTAGCAGTCTAGCAATTTATCCTTGAGTTGACTTGTCCACTCAATGTGGGCGTTTCGCAGGTTCGTCGTTGTGCTTTTATCTACAATATTTTTAGCACCCCGAACTCTAGGGTGATCGGCACTGTTTTTGCAGAATCATTGTCGGGCAGGCTGCGCGTTCGATCGTTTTGAATCGCATTTACAATTTTTTGGTCATTTGATGGAGTTATTGTGCTTCCCACGAGCAGCTAAGGAAAGGGTTCGTCCGTCCTTGTAGAGCCCCGCATGCATGGATAAGGCAGCGTACTCTGAGTGCAATTTAGCATTTGGCACGGTTGTTTCATATCCGCTTAGGGGTTATTCCTGCGGGACTATTCCTGGACATTTGTCCGCGACTTTTCAATAATTATTTTAACCATATTCAGCAGAAACCCTTGGTACAGGGACCCTCTATCGGCAACCTGAGGACGTGTTCGATGGCTTTGTCATCGGCGCATAATGTTCGCATAATGAGTCTCCGGCGGGGAATCAAAACTAAGTCTTAAAGCGTATTAACCAAATCGTTTTTGTAGACAAATAAATTGGTGCCCATTTTTTTTATTTGCAAGCAAAAAATATTTTTAGAACTCGCTCTAAGGCTTCAAATGTTCCTGATTTAAAGTAGAGAAACCCTAGCACCAGGTACAGGTTTAACCCAGAGTGTAGTTATAGATTTATCAACTTATTATTACTCTGCTATTCTACTCATCCTCAATGACCGCAGCTTGGGATCGAAGCAAGTACATAGCACAATAAGCGGACCAACCGAGGGTAATCTTTATTTGCAGCCGTCAACCTGCACTCCCTGCAGTCGGTGTTCAACTTGTACGTGTTATTTTTCATAAGCTTTTTTTACTCTTTACTTCATGTAAATTAAACGTTTAATCTTTTCTTTTTTAGAAATCTCATCTCAATAGTCTAAAGCATGCCATATTGCCATTATATGCTGTTTTTGACATGGCGAAAACGTTTCCATATTTTTGAGACATAAAAATGCAATAAATGCAATTTTCACTGACAAGAGTTCAAGCATATTAAATGTCAAATAAATTGACTTACAACTTCCTGTGTAAAATCAAAGAAATAAAAAGAGGAAAAATGTTACATGTCAAACTCTATAAGACATAAAAATAGCCGGAGCGAGTTCTAAAATATTTTTTCCAATATAAAAAAATAGACATAAATTTATTTATCCACGAGAACGATTTGGCCAACAAGCCCATTTAAATTTTTCAAATTTGATTTTTTGAGCCACCCTAATATATATAGATACTACGGAAATTTGGAATGGAATTTTGGTAAGAAAAATTGCGTCAAGATTTATTTGAAGCGAGGGAAACTTAATGGCATCCCTGAAGACCCTGAGCTCGCCTATAGAAGCGCTATATGACACCTTTACGCTGGAGAGACCTATACATAACTGGGCGTGGCACCAATTCGCATTCAGGATGTGACATTTATAAAGCATACTCTCCGAAGCAGATACAAACATCTCATCCGGTAGATTTTTTCTTTCGAACTGTCGACGAGGAACAAAGTATTTGCAAAAAACATGATTGCCGTCCCAATAATACTCTGATGATTTGGAGTGGTTCCGTGGACGAAGTACGAGCTCAGATCTCTTGATATCGGGACACGAAAGGTTATGCACATAAAAAAAAGCATGCATTTCAACCTTCCACTAGTCACGCGCACCTCACAGGTGCAATAAAGTTTATTATTTACATACATTTTGTTGTTTTCTACTTCAGAAATGGGCTTTTAATGCGCCAAAATGCTTAGAAATTTTTTTTTACTGGTAAAAATTGAGAACGCACCTCACAGGTGCAGTGAGACTATCGATGGGCGGGAAAAGGGCGCGACTAATGGAAGGTTAAGTTTTCTGTTTCGCGACTCTACATCTCACGCCGTCAAGGTGATCGCGGAATATTGAATTTTGAATGAATTAACATAAGGACTATTCTGGGTACAGCACATAGAGTCGCAAATGAGAGAGACCCTTTTCCTAAAAGGATCAGAAAGCACGAAGAAGTGGACAAAGGAGCGTTTCTGTACAAAGCCGCGGAGGAGGTTGCCGAAACACTTGAACTTAACTTCAGTAACAGGGGTGCGTAAAATACATCAAATATTATATATCTCGAGTATTCACTACTGAAAGCCCAGATCAGGGTGTCTACTGTTTCTTCAACAAAAATTCCAGGACTTTTCCAGGTTTTTCAGGATAAAAAATAGATTCGTCCAGGTATCTTTTTTTATTATTATAATGAACTTTATTTAACAATTAGTATAATTCGCAACTTATATAATTGTTTATGAATTATAAATAAACTTCAGCATTACAATACTGATTATAAATGGAAAGTTTTTTCAATGCTTCAATAAATAATAATTTAATTTAATTTAAATTATCAAATTTATATTTAATTAAAAAAAGTAAAAATATAAATAATTCAATAATAATAATAATAATAATAATAATAAAAGTGCGACGGAAACATCTCCTGCACCCGTGCAGAAATCGCTATATATTTTCCCGATCACCAATCTGGCTCTGATCGGTTAAATATCTTCGGGACCAGGTGGGGATAATTCAATGTCCCAGACCCAAGCCAGGCCGATTAAGTATTTCAACGCCACTTAGTTCGAATTTAGGGAAATTGTCTTGCTGTCAAAAAAATTAATTATTTTTAAGGCTTTGATAACAAGTCTACATATTTTGTGCGAGTTTCCTGTTCGAAGAAGATTATTCGGTTTAATATAAATGGTAGCATTTTATGTTTCTAGACTAGATAACCTTAATTTCTCTTCAAAACCCTGTTTGACTTCTCTTTTAATCAATTAAATTCACATTCTTGATTAGAATAATTAAAAGTTATATGATAAATGTACTATAAAAAAATGTTGTAATAAACTAATTGTAATATATCAAGGTGTTGAAGATTCCCTATTGAAAAAATCCTCGATGAAAGCGTGTTATTTTCGTACGAGGAAAACGCGAGGCAAATCCGCAAGAATTTTAGAATTTATTGAGTAAATCTGAGAGTCAAAGAATTAATCCTTGAGGGAATTGAAATTCTGCGCGGATTTCCTCATGTACTCTTCGTCTGAAAATTAAATGAAGATTTTTTAAATACGGTTATTCTCGAATTTTTCAAGTATAAAATGCAAAACTTTCTTAGTCAATAAAATCAGTGTTTAAATAATGTACACTGTCACTGAGGAAGAATCATTGACGTGCATCAACGCAATCATTGGAAATGCGAAAAACTGGGGTGCACATATCGTAAAGAACGAAGTCGGAAAGCCTAAAAAATGTATTTAGTTTGCATTTTTTTGTGTTAATATTTGTCACTTAAATAAAAAATATAGTTAACTTTATTTACTTTCCTTTTTATTCATTTATTGTTATAAACAAAATTAAAAGAAATTATAAAATTCAAAGATGGGTCTTAACGGGAAAATGGTCGGGGCTAGGTGGGGTGCCGATCGGGCGCCAGGTCTGGATCCGATTAGGGCGTGTGTTTTATCAGCGATAGGGTCCAGGTCCGTTTTCCAGGTCTGGGCCAGTTTTAGCCTGGTCAGTAGACTACGCAGTCGTAAAACCTATAATCGTACGACTTACTGAGTTGAAATCTGGCAACAATGTAGCGTTTTTAACAAAATTTAGATTGCAATTGACAATGCAATTAACCACAAAAATGGTTTTTTTGAGTGCAAAAACTATGAAAATAACTTTTTTTTTCACTGTTATTAATTGTACATTTGTTAAATGAATTTATGGTAATAGTGCTGTTTATGTCCCGCAAAGAAAAAAAGGTTTGAAAAAATGTTTTTTTTTCTAAAATGGCTTACTTTACCTGTAGAATAATAATCCGACGGCGGAAAGATGAATTTTTTACTATAATTATTGAAAAAAAAGGTGAAAAAGTGTAGTGATAAGTCGAAAATTGAGTTTATGTGTTTTTCGTTGCGGAACATAAACAGCAGTATTACCGAGTTTATTATTAATTACTTACCAGAAACGAACTTTGTATTACAATCAAAGTGCTGCTTATGATTGACGATACGCTGAGTATCGGTGACGACTCCATTGATGAATCCACATTTGCGACATTGAACATGAAAGATTGAAGCAAATCCACTGTTTTTTCTCGGATACAATATCGAGTAAAGAGAGTACACCTTGACATTGTAGACAAACAAGCTGCTCTGCAAAGTTTTGACACGAACAATTCACCAGCCTTCGATATTTGCTGCTACTTTGATGATCGACTTCTAGGTTAAACGCCTTTCTTTTCGTACCACGTTTGTTGATTTTCGTCGCATTATCACTATGTATCTTTCTCTTACGGTATCAACGGCTGACTGAAATCTACATTGATCGCGCCTCGCGATGTTGCCAGATTCTGATAGTCAACGTCTGCGAAACCGTTCCCTGCGAAAAAGCCCAATGATCTGCTGAATTGGATAACGAGCTTTGTCGAGATACTTCTGAAGAGTCCGATCTCTAGACTATCAGTTTAAGTGTGTATAATGTAGCGAGAACTATGACGGATTTAAACCGTAAAACAAAACCTACGGCTGATCATAAGACCAAAAAACGAATGTAACAAATTAGCACATAGATAGGCCGGGAAAGCAAGTACGCGCCGCGCATTCAGTGTGTGATGACTACATGACATCTGGTAGGAATTTCACTGCCAGAGTTCGACAGTTCGCGCGCGAACTGCAGATCCGTCGTTACACACAAGCCAAGGCTGCTGGTCATCAAGCAGCATATTGTTGACGGAATATGGGTATTATCTTACGCTAGGAGACTTCTAAAGAAGAGGAAATCATGATTCAGAAAAAATAAACATTTTTTCTCTGACCCATCTCGACTCTCCCAAGACCTTCCAGTTACTGTAGACTACCTATTCAAACCAGACGAGGTCAAGAAATGTTGTAAATAATACTACGAAATCCAGCATCTACTGAAGGAACACTCAAGAAACATAAATAGCTTTAAGGGGCTGTGCAGTGCCCTCACAACACTCGGCGAGAAATTCACATTAACAAGAGCATGCACTTTAAATCTTCTGTTTCACGACTTTACATCTAACGCCGCGTACAGCACATATAGTTTGAAAAATGGCGAAGGAGACTGCTGAACAGTTGACCGTGACTTCAATATCAGGGGTGAAAAATGCATAAAACATTATCCATTTCGAATACTCACTCCTTAAGGCGCGGCTCAAGAAAGCAACGGAAAAAAAACTTCCGCGAACAGTTCCAGGGCAAGGCATTTATTAATCGAGGGTACAGTCCCGACGTTACGCGATTGTTTAATTAAATTCACGCATGTACAGCGAGAAAAAACTGGAAACGACCAATTTGGCAACGTGCAGGATTATGAAGGTCCAACTATTGTAAGTGACCTCCATAATACTGCCACGTCGCACGAACAATCTGACTACTCCGGAATCGAAACAGTGAACGCGAAAACTGTAACAGAAAGTTTCGGTGCATTAACGTTCAGAGTGTCTAGTGTCAATGCAACGGATGCATACTCGCTGCTGCAGCGCGTTTTCGAGGCCAGACGGCCTTACCGCGTGCTCGCTACCCTACTAAATGGGACGCTATAACGATGCCGGTCTACAACCCGGCCAAAGGACAGATTTGCGTAACATAGCTGCTACCGCATACAGGACAACTACAGCTTTCCAGCACTGACATTTTAAATACGGTGTACAACAAAAGTGGCAATGAGAGTTAATACGTGACAGCTGACATCTGTCAATCGAACCACGCATTCTTGGACCTTAGCTTGCCTCACAGAAATTACCCCCACCATAGCACCACCTTACAGAATAACCTAAGCCGACTCGTAAGTTTCGGCGAACCGTGTAGGCGTCCGCAAGACAATTACGAGCAATCCCGGCGGCAAACTGGTGCACTACGTTCACTACATCTAAGATCAGTATTTAAAACATTATGGAAGACTTTTAGACGTTTTTAATGCGAATTCATCATTTCCGAGTTTGGCGCTAATCTCGGATAGGGAATTATTATTGCGTATCCCGTTTTTCTTACCAGATATCGCATTAAATTGATTTACTAACGCTCGGCAAGGGTGGGACACATGGTCGGATGTTGTACAATCTGCGCGAATTCGTTTTGGTGACCCTGATTACTAGTTCAAGCTTGGTTTCAGCTCCTGTTCCTTACTCGGGGCAGGTGAAAATAAATTACGCGCACTGCAATGTCACCAGAATCTTAACTCACCATACATCGCAGTGAGGCCCTCAATTTCGACTGCCTAGAATCAATAGCCATTCGCGACGAAAAAACGCTACGGGCACAGAGCGCCTTTTAGACGCCCACCACCACCTGAAAAATCATTGCTACCAAGTTTAGCTTATCGTGAACCTAGGCAGGTTACACCACTTTCTTTATTACCGGAAAGCCTCCCAATGGCTTCGCTCATAACAGTATTAATAATAACAATAAACAAAAGGCTTAAAATAAGGGAACACAGTCCACAGCAAAAATTACTCCCACGGTCAGAATGACACCGGTACCATAAACAAGCATGCATCTGATATCCCATGACCAGCCAAACTATATCGTTTATTAGGTAATTATTTTGTTTGAAGTGTCATCAACTCAGACATATATCTGGGGACTGTAAAGAATTGAGGGACCCTTTTTGCTTCAGATGCGGTAAACCTGGGGTAACCGCACGCGATTCGCCCTATATATGAGTGAAATGCGGAGAGGAGTCGTTAGACCGGACCAACGCTCCTCCTAGATACTCAAATATGGGTCCTAACATTCTAATAAAAATATTCCAAATTTTTTAATTCTATTAAAATCCCGGCCGATCCTGACGAACAACCGGACTCAGAACGACTCTCTTATATAACCCTCGCGATGAAAGGTAAACCTCTAAGTGTCACGATTGACTATGCTTCAAATCGCTCCTTCTTAGGCCAACCCGGTATCCAATTAATTGAAAAATTTTTCCTTCCGATAACGTGTATTAAATCGTGACTAGTAAATTGAGCTTTCGGACAATTTGAGACAGTTGACGAATTGGAAGAACTGAATATCGTACTTAACGGTAAAAAGAACAATTTCAAAGCTAGATTGCTTCCGGTCGTGGATTTGAAATGCGCGTTCGTTACAGGTTTTTACATTATTTTGAAATCATTACTGATTTCATTGATTATTGTCGGTGGTGCTTTGCTACCGTTATCCAAACTTTTTGCAAATTCCAATTAAAATACCCTCTCAGACAGTCCAATTTTTGAGGAACACCTCACATGGTTGGAACAATTATTCACCAAGTTTAAGGAGGCTGATTTAACTATCAATCGTGTAAAATGTGAGTTCTGTCGCTCCCATGTTAATTACCTCGGTTTCCCGATAAACGCCGATGGCCCACATAGTGACCCGGATAAAACCAACCCCGTCTTGCAATTTCCCGTCCAAAATAGTGTGCATAAAATTAGACAATTCCTGGACGTTGCCTCGTAGTACTGCCGGTTTTAACCAACAACCCGATCCTAGCCCTTAAGCCATTTAAAATTTCCTATCTTATGTTGAGTGTATCCATTTTATCATCGTTTCCGACCTCTAAGGCTTACGATGGCTGGATAATTTAAAGGAACAGGCAGTTCAGCTAGAAAGGTGGACATTAACTCTGCAGGGTCACCAATACACTATCGTGCATCGCAAAGGGGCGTGCTTGATGCCTTATCGCGAATGTTTGAGGAAGATCAGATAAGTTGACCTTATTAATGGACATCACCAATCCTTGGTATCACTAGAGACACGAAGTCGTCGAAAAATTCACGGCTAGGTTCCCTGATGGGAAGATAAAAAATGACGCATTATTTTACCATCGGCAGAATCAGATTCTCAGCTCAATAATCGAGGATCTAGACGATTGGAAATTGGTCCAATCCAGGAGAATGCGAAACTAAGTGATTCGTTAAAACCATAATGGCGCTCAAGCCGGTCATATAGGAAACCACAAAACCTACGAGCGGATAGCTACCGACTAATACTGATTCGGAATGTTCAGAGATATCTCGGAGTAAGAACAAACATGCCCGGTTTACCAAAGGGGCCCGGGAGTACAACATTTATCACGCTCAATCCAACCCTGCTGAACGTGTAAGCCGAGTCCTGAAAAACATAGTAATAATTTTTTAAAGCATGAAAAAACAACAGTGAACTAATATATTTCAGAATTAGTATGGAAGCTTCTAATGTGTCACCTAAGGGTTTACATTTTTCTTGCACCTTCTTCCCTATTCCTTTACACACCCCCACACACTTACTTGGTGGTGGGAGGGGGCTCTACAGTTTAAGGTGGGTTACGAACCACCAAGAGCAACAGCTTGAAGTATTTAGAGAACCTTTTTCTCTAGAGGTACCGGTCCCACGACTTTCCAAAGATGAACAACTACCTTGATAGGCTAGTGTACATCGCATGGGCCGCCGAGGCTCTTCCAGAGTGCGAGGCAGGAATCGAACCCGCAAGCCGAAGTAGTGGGTCCAAAGTCTACGCTTTAGCCCCCATGACCATCGTCCCACTTTTTACTTCAAACTTCCGATTTGCTTTTAAGACCATCAACCCCTCCTCCGAAGACACCACCCCCGCTTATATAAACATTGAACGTAATCCAAAAGCAGTAAATTCCCTCCATGTTCAAAAAACACTTATCGTACCCGATCCCACTAAAGTATAAACTCAAGCCCCCAGTCGTATGGTTGAAAAGAATAGAAAGCTTATCGATAATGAGAGATTGGGTAGTACAAAATATCGGGGAGGCCGATCAGCGTTACGCCGAAGCTATCTGGTTATAGCAGTTATACATTAACCTAGCCGAACCACGATGAGACGAAGTTCGACCGTCGCACGTCAGTTCTATTGTCCACTTCGTTTTAAGTTCGGCCTAGGACAGCTAAGTAACAAAAACACATCTTGCGAAGGAGGATCAAACAACCCGAGCTAATCCCGAGTCGATATATCGTATCGAACGGCACGACTATAGTTCACCAATTAATACTTGTCTATGTTTTGAATACTAAACGTAGATTCGCAGTAAACAAGAAAGCAGGCAAACAAAAATTTATCGTCTCAACTCAATACATGTTAATTTTTTCCACAATTTACTAAATTAAGTGAATAATTATTAAGTTTAAATTTAAATTCTATTTACAGTTCAAAATTCTCGAAGGTATTCAAGTTCTAAATTCCAGTTTGAATTCAAAATTCTTATTTAAATTCGCAATCTTGAGACAAGATCAGAATATAAAGCTAAAGTTAAAATTCAGAAGTGTCGAACTATTGATTTGAATTTAAGATTCGTATTCAAAGTTATGACTTAAATTCAAGTTCGAAGTTATTAATCCAAACTTGAAGTACAAGCTCGTACCCCGAAGTGTCGAAAGTATTAACTATTTTAGTTTGTTGAAATGTTAAAAAGTTGTGGGTTTATGAGAAGTTTTCCTCTTTAGTTGCTTTGTTCTTTATACTTGAAGTTTCTGCAGGTGTTCCACGTTTACTTGTTAGACTATTTTAGGTTTGATATGGCTTCCAGTTTCAACTCTTCAAATTTTCGTTCTTTTATGTGGTAAGGTAGTTCGTAGGTAGTTCCAGTAGGATCACCTATTGAGTCTGCTCCCTCTAACGGTTCAGTTTTAATGCACGCTTTGCGGATGTGTTTATGCGAGTGTAGGTTAATTCTCTTTCGTGGGCTCCATTTGATTTCTGAATCCATCGTTCTGAATACGGGAAGCAAAACAATATTCGTACCATCTAAATTTGCCTTTGGAGTCTTTTTATATGTATTTTTTTAATATGTATTATTTGAGTTATTTTGCTAGTTTTTTAGCCGTTTTGTATATATAGTGCTAATGATCCATTGCCTTCTTATTACTTAAATCTAAGCATTCTAAACTAAAGTTATCACTTTCATGTGTCTATTTGCCGTTTTTTAATTTAAGTATTCTAACCTAAAGTTATTAATTTCCATATGTCTGTGTGCCGTTCTATAATTTAAAGTCGTTTATATTCCATTCTCCAATACTTTTTCCCTTAGAATTTTTTAATTTATACATAATTGGAGAAACCTTTTCATAATAATAAAAAGACCTTCATATTGGTCATAGAGCTTACATGTCCTTTTAACCGCTTTGTGAGATTGTTTGTTTCTACAGGTCTTCTTACATTATCATTTTTTGCTTGTCTCCCGTTCGTTTTATCTAAATTTGTCTGGACCTCCTATTTTATAATTTCTAAGCTCCTTAGCCTTTTCGTCCATTTATCCACGTTTCACAATTCTATTTCACTATCGTTTTCTATACTTTTCCTAACAGATTAAAGTGGTCCCAATTCGCGGTCTAAATTTAAAAACGCTGGGTTGAATTGTCTCAATCACTTTTTACTAGTATTTATTGCAAACTGTAAATCGTCTATATGTTCGACCTACGTGGAATGATCGTTATCGTAGCGTTTTCGTATGCCTAATACCGAATTTTTCTGCTAAATCTCATAGTTTTCATGATAAATTCCATGCCACGGTCGATTTGAATAATCCACGTTGTTCCAAAACGCGAAATAACACATTTGTGAAATTCTTCCTCGATTGTACTCCTGTTAGCTTCTTTAATTGAGATTATTTCGACCCATGCTATAAATGGGTCTACGAATACTAAAATATACTGGTTTTTTATCTTTCTTGAACTTGGTGGTTTCCAGTAATAGAGTAGATTTTCGTGGCTCTGCTTTATAAAAATAGAGTTGCGAATCTGATTCGCCATTTTTCGTATTCTTCTGATCTTTTTGGAACTTTGGTAGAGTACCAGTCATCTGTTTTGTCGTAGGCACCCAATCCCGTGTTACTCGTTTCGGTTTCGAGTTGAATGGGACATATTTTCTGTACCAACTTTCCATCCTTATTACACGTAGTAACGTGTACGTAGTAAAGATTGTTTGAATACTGTAATAATCTATTTTGAGTCCTTTTTCGTTAACTTTAAAGCCTAGGTATTAAATTTCTAAACATCCGAACTTACATTTGTCGGGACTGATCGTTAAGTTTGTTTTATTCATTTTGTCTAGTACAATATTTAAATATTTTAAACGATTTAAAATGAACTTTCTTCTGATGGAATTTGTAAATAAGCTAATTTTAAATTAATTTTTGAAATGAATTGGACTGATCTTAGTGTGCGAAGAATTTCTCTCATCAAGCGTATTGGTATCAAGCATTGGGTACAATTAGAACAAGAGGGCTCTATTATTTTCTGCTTTAATTATTCATCTACTATTTGGTAAATTATTTCTTTTATTGTTAGGCTCACCTGGCAATAGCGCTGTTTAATTAGGTTGTGATACTGTATATAAAGTTTGTGTTTTGTTGTTTGGGTCACTCAGTGCTCTTTTCCCTGATAGACATTTATATTATCTTCTGAAAGTTGTTCCATTTATGATTTTTTGCTTTCGTTAGGCTCAACAATGCATTCGCAACTCTCTGTTGAAAAATTATTTTTCTCGTCCATTTTTCCAAATCTATCTGATAAGAGAAGTGCTCGTAATAAGGGAAATGGTTTTGAATCATCTTTTGTACATGAAGAGGGCTTAATATTAGATGAAAAAGCTCAAACGACTTGCTTCGATAGAAAGCGGTCTACGAGAAAAAAGGTTTAACATAAATCTGCGCAGAATGACTCAGTAAAGCGCAGAATATTCAGTAAAAATATATTTTAATAGAAATTTTTTTTTGGACACCATTTTGTAATAATACATTATTTTTTTAAATAAACATGATTATTTTATAATTGTTTTACACTTTCATGAACAAAAAATGAATTAGAAAAAATTGTATTCGTGAAACATAAATCTAAAATACCTAAAAATATAAAGGCGGAAGACAATGGTAGAAAAATTGCAAATGCATGACGCCAGACTCTCTAGTCTAGAAGTTAGACGATTAACCTATCGCGATTTTCTCAATCGTTCTACAATTTGACCGATAGCCACTCTCTATAAAAGCAGAGGGTTCGAGCTTTTCTCATATCATTTTAAGCCCTCTTCGCTTACGAATAATGATTAAAATACTATTATTTCCTGAACTATTTTGATTTCGATAAAAAGTGATATTTCGGGTTTCACTCGTGTAAAAAAAAAACTACGAATTGTTTGCCGACGTTTCGTGAACATTGCAGTTCACATCTTCAGGGCTGACCTGAAACTGAGGAATCAGGTCATGATGTTCTTAGGTATACTTTCTACGATGCCTGTGATTGGCCAGAGCGCCCCACCGTGGAGACTGGTCGAACTTGATCGGACTGGTCGAACTGGTCGGCAAACAATTCGTAGTTTTTTTACACGAGTGAAACCCGAAATATCTCTTTTTATCAAAATGAATCGTCGTGAAAGCATAAAATCTATTTTGATTTCCTGAATATTTGATTGTAAGGGTTGAATGGTTATCTGGGTATATTGTTTATAAATCTAGGTCAGAAGTCACCACTTTCAGGAGGTGGTGACTGTCACGACAAGTATAAAACTGCTACGAAGTTTTGCTATCGCTTTTTCTTCGATTTCCAGACATTGTGCAAACGGTTACGGTCATTGTAAATCATGCCTCGCCATCTTTCATAGTGGGGGGGTCTGAAGTTTTTGTATTTGAATTTGCAAAACATTCCATTTCATTTTTTTGTTTTTCATTTTCTTCGGTTTCCATGATTTTGTACAGACTTTAAATAAATATTTAAAACTAACTTCAAGATACAAAGTAATTTTAAATTGGAAATCCGAACAAATCCGAACTTAAGGTAAGACCACAAAAATTTATTTGCGAGGAATTGTTTGATTAAAACCCAAAGCTCAAAATTGAAATATTAAAACTAAGCTCTAAAAATGATAATTTTTTTAGCATAGAATAGCTTTTTTACGTTTAAAATGTACTTCCAAATAAATGGATAAGATCAGATCGTTAAAAATTACGAGTTGCTTGACTCGTTTTGTAAATCGTCATTTGCAACGATCTGGTATTCTCAATTGTTTTGGAAGTACATTTTTAACATAAAAAAGTTTTTCTATGTTGAAAACAATTATTAATCATTTCTCGAGCTTCTCAATTTTTCAATTTCAGGTCTCAAAAAAATTTAATTTATCCGATATAAAATCCCATTTAAAATCTCAAAAGAACTGTAAAAATTGTATATAGTAAGCAGTTTAAGACAAAAAAAATATTCACGACTTTTTCCAAAATTCTGGAATTAAACAATTTTAAATTATATTTCGACTCCGCCCAGCCGCAAGAAATTAATCAATTCAGTTAAAATCTTGTACACGTCCTAAGGGACCTAAAAAAGGAACCTTTTTAGTGCAGACGCGTTTTCAATTTATACAATTTGTTTTTTTTCAGTCCACTTTGCTGAAAATAAAAGTACATATGAAAGTTTACAGACAAGTTGTCTTTAAAAACTCAACATTATGTTTTAAAATGAAAAAAAATGCATTGAAATTGTTCCCGTGCAATTTGAATAAAATAGTATACAATAAATATAAGAAGAGAAAGAAATCCGCTCTGGGCTAAAACATAGTGGTCACTGGCATCCCTCCCTCAAATTTGAATTACAACATTTATTTTAATTCTAATTCAATTACCTTCTTCTATTGAAATTTGATAAAATTTTTGTAGTTGAAGTAAACTCTTAGACTTTCAGTATTATATTACCTTTATTTTCTCAATAATTTTTAACTATTTATTACTTACAAAATAATAATACACAACATAGTAGTAGTATAACTTATTGCAATGCATTTTAATTAAAGAAATAAAAAAATATGACTTAATCGTTTGAATATTTTAGATTGTTTCAATTATGTGAACGATATTAATATTAATATATGAAACGTTTATATTTATTTTCATATTATATTTTATTTTTGGGAAGAATAAAGCCTTCTGGTGAGCCCTGCTCTAGGATGATAACACAGCTTTACAAATATCGGCCTTTTTTTTACCCGAGTGGACAAGAGTGTTTTTTACGTATTTTTGTGGGCTACATTCTGATCCGTCGCCCGTTTCCCGTCATCAGGTCAGATTTGTGAGATTTGGTACGTTGTTACACTGTAAAAAAGTGGGGGTAAATTTACATCCTGCGACGATGGAAATTATTTGATAGGTGTGGCACATAGTAATTTAGGCAGAATTCTGTAAAAATACATATTTTTTCTTCTCAACCTGCGTCCGCCATGAAGAAATACATGCAGGACGTTAATTTACCGTCGTCAACCGTTATATTACGTACGGATCGTAAGTCAACACACACGATATTGTAAGATTAAGTCCCCCTAAACTTTGCCGATATACCCAAACATCCTTCAGTTTTCGAAAATTTTAGCATTTTTTATAGTTATATAGTAGTATATTATATATAATATTGGCATTTATATATATTTTCCTTTTATAAATTTCCAAGTTGGCTAATATCTTAAAAGATCGTTCCAATCTATATGACATGCAAAACAAGAGTGCAAACAAACGAAATGTGCACTAAATGGTGAGAGGTCGTTCGGGCGCGCAGTGTGGAAAAATAGATAAATGTCCGTCCTCGGCTCAATTTTTATAGGATTTAAAAAAACCAAAGTGAAGATTACCTAGCAGAGAGTCTCCTAACATGGGCCACTGTTACATTCTTAATTTTTTATATTCTTTTTCTTTGGACTTTGAAAAACACATGCAACCTGATTTATATTACAAAACACATAATACAATTGTTCATAATTTCATATAAAATAGTTAAATCAACCTTAATCTATAAATTCCAGGTGAACCTCATAATATCTAAGCTCACATTATCTAGAATAAGCGAACCTAGACCTAGGATGCTAAGGTCCATATAACCTTGGCCAACAAAACGACTTTCATAATTATTCCCACAGAACCTAATCTTAGCATGCCTAAGCTCAAAAAATTTAGACGTACAAAACATAGACTAACGAAGCATATATCCACGAAACCTGTACCGACACAATCTTAAGCAAAGATATCTAGATCCACAAATGTATATCCACAATATCTTAATCCAGCCAACTTAGACTTTGAACTTTTGGACCTAGTTTCACCTGAAATTTATAGATTAAGGTTGGTTTTACTATTTTATATGAAATTATGAACAATGACATTATATATTTTTTATCACATAAATCGGGTTTCATGTGTTTTTCTGAGGCCAAAGAAAGAATATTAGAAAAATTAAGAATGTAACAGTGGCCCATGTTAGAAGACTCTCTTCTGAGTAATCTTCACTTTGGTTTTTTTAAATCCATAAAAATTGAAACGAGGACGGCCATTTGTCTATTTTTCCACACTGTGGGGCGTCTCCGGAACTCTTCGTTTGCACGACTTGCACTCGCTATAGTCCCGAATGGTCGAAATCTACACCCTGAAAATAATTCTACATCCATAGAAATTGAGTTAAAAAAATAAGTTAAAAGCGATAGAACAGTTTAGTATAATCTTTTACGATTTAGGGAAAACGGGTATTATTATTTAAAATTCATTATATTACAATTTAAGCAGGACAATAATGTCAAATATTAGAAAGATTGGAATAATTTTTCACATTTTGAAAGAGAGGATTTTGAAATTTGCTTAAGTCTATATTAAAAATTATGAGTAATTCGAAAAAAATGTGACAGTTAAATATTCGAAAACGACAAGTTCGTAACCCGCCGTGTAGCTCCGTCAACTCACACTGTACAATTATAGCACATAAACACGTACATTATCATTATCATTATTAGTATTTGTGCACATAACAATATAGAATACACATTCGCTGATGTAACTAACTTAACCTTTACTTATATAATTAGTACGCAAACTTACCATATACATATAACACACGCATCGCACACAAATCACGCTGAGTTCAGGGGTTTGAAAATCCCTTATATACTAACTAGTGAGAGTTTTTAGAATTGTGAAAAACGACATGATGCTTAATAACTCAACTTAGAAACATTCAAAATTAAAAGAAAAACAGGAAAATATTCTGTTTTAATATGGTCAAAACTGGGATTGAATTAAGTTAAAAAATATCTATAGGTTTGTCTTTTTTTTAAATTACCTCGTTCCCGCCTCACATTCGGCTTGGTAATACAAGTAACAGTGTTGGGTCAAAAATTGTAAGTGCCCCAAACTTAATACAAATTTTATATAAATGAAGTACATTATTATGCAATTACAAGGCCAACCATGTTTACAGAAAAAGGAGCTATAAATATAATAATTCCTAATTTTTTTGTCAAATCTTCGAAATCCTTGCAATCTTTTAGAATGTTTGAAATTTTAGGGAAATTTTTGTGAAATCTTTTGAAATATTTGTGAATTTTTTTATTCGTTGAAACCATCGAATTCTTCGAAATCTTCGTAAAATATTTTCAAATCTTCCAAATATTTTACAATCTTTGAAATCTAGTGCACTGTACCGTTTTTTAAATGTTTGAAATCCTTTAAATCTTTTGAAATATTTAAAAGCATTTTGAAATTTTTGTGAAATATTTTTAAACTAGTGATGTACACGCCTTTTTTAAATCGTTCAAATCCATCAAATATTTGTAAAACGTTAAAAATCATTTAAAATATTTTAAAATCTTTAAAATATGTTGAAACCTTCTAAAATATTTAGCAGTGCTTTGTAATCTGATCCCCAAAACCTGAGAGGTATAATCCTTGAAATTTTCAACTAATAATTTTTATAATTTGTAAGTTGAATATAAAAAAATGTATACTTTAGCAAATGATTACCACGTTTTTCTTGCAAACAAAACACTAGAAAACACGTGTCCATAAGTGAATCTTGACCATTTTAGCGGGAAACACGAACTTCTCCGAATCACATCCTGAGCGCTCGGCTATTAGGTACAATCGGCGGATTTGGCTAACCTCGGGAGATTATCGGAGCTATTCGGAATTTTTGATAAAGTGATTTGTAATGCTCTCAACTGAAGATTACAATTTCTGTTAGCGTCTATCACAGAAAATAAAAATATTTCTTATTACCTTTCACTTTCTCTTTGACTATATTAATTAGTAGAATACTTATATTAACTTTTGTACCTCAATCTATTAATTCCTACAATTGCTTTTAATTATTTGAATATGTCATTATCAATTTTTTTTATTCTGCGTTTTAATAGATGAAATATCCATCTTTGCTACTGAATATACCAATTCTTGTTCAAAAAATACTAAGTTTCCATATTCTATAATTGTAAAGTTTCGTAATTACGCTAACAATCATTTTTATATTTACACGATTTCCCTAAATCTGAAACGACTATATCAATTATGAAAATTGAAATATCAAGCATTATTATAAAATTTCTTTCAGTGTACGACATTCGAGCGCGCGGACCTACTCCTTTGCGATAAAAAACACACATCGTAAAAATGTACATATACTTTCGTATATTTAACGCCCCAAGTAGATATGTCACCTTACGTAAACTTACTGTGTCCCACGCCGATCGAATAATTACCATCATCAGACGTAGTAATTTTACAGTCGACAACATAAAATTAATCAGGTTATATATTGTAATTTTAAAATAAATTGCACGTATAATTACTAGCCGATTGTAAATATCCCCAAAGCTTTTTTTACAGTGTAGCATTGCTATTCCAGTATCTGAAGAAGCTCTTCCCTAAAATTTCCTATGTGAAAATCAAAGAGGAAATTTTTGTCGGAACACATTAGAAAATTGATTAACGAGCGCAAATTTACCAAAATTTTATCGACCACAAAAGCAGAAGCATGAGAAAACAAGCTAACTCCTTCGGTAAAAGAAAGTGACGATTACAGGCGAATTATAGCGAACCTTCTGAAAAATTACCGAAAAATGGCCATTTGAATGTCGTTAAAAATTAATTTTCTATATTCCCATCTGACTTTCTGCACTAACAACTTAGTGATACGAGCGACGAGCAAGGACAGCGTCTACGCCAAGAATTACAGAGAATTGAGAAAATATACTTAATTGGAAATATGGTCCGAATGATGAAAATGGTAGTAGAGTTTTGAACGGTTTTTTAGCTTCGTTACTATGATTTTTGTTTCCGTTTGGTTTATTGCTTTTGCCTATTTTTTATCTCTTATATCTTTATTATTTTAAGAGTTAGATTTATCCCCGTTAACGACATTAAGTTCTTGTTTACGTTTTTATCCTCAATTTTACTTTCTGTAATTTGTAAAACTTGCCCTCGAATTTTTTTGTTTAGCTAGCTAGATTTCCCTTTCTTTGCCTAGAACTTCTAAATCTTGAATGTTTCAAAACCGTTTCTTTTTATATACGTCCTTTACTCGATTTTAAGATTTTCATGAGCTCAACATAATTTCCATTCACAATTGTTTTAGAATATCATTTTGTTCATTTTTCTCATTTATTTTAAAAAGGTGTGAACGAGGGGTAAACAACTAGTGAAGTCGGGTGTAATGAAATCTTCTGAAGGCTCCTGAAATTTCTGAAGTCACTTGAAGTCACTTGAGTTCTCCTGAAATATCTAAAGTCATTTGAATTCATGTGAAGCCATTTGAATTCACTTGAAGTCACCGTAATTCTTAAGACTTAGCAAGAAAAATTCAATACCTAACATTTTAAGCTCTAATGAAAAGTTTTTCAAACAAACATGAAAAAAATACCTTAAAAATTAATAATCCGTCCAAGAAGGGTCAACCTTTCCATAGAATTAAGGAAGAGTTAACCAACTTGACCGTGGTATTACAGAGTTAGACGGCATTAGGAATAGCAAAGGTGAAATGGTGTATGATACAGACAGGGAGAAGGTGAAGCTATGGAAGGGCACAAATGCGACATGGAAGACGATACGTTGGAAATCCGGTTGAAAGAATCTATGTATCTGGCAAGGGGAGTGCGTGTAATGAAGAAAACGGATTTTAATCAACTTTTGTGAGCGAAGAGATCTTATTTTGAGATGAAAAAAGCTGAAACTGTTTGCTTAGATGTAAGGCGGTTTACGAGAAACAAAGGGTTAAAATTAATCCACACTGAAGGACTATCGGTCGAATTGTGGAGCGATCGAGCAAGCAGCGATAGAGTAATGGTTTACGTTCTAGGCTACAAAGTCTGCTGTTATTCGTGCGCGTCCTCGTACTTTTTTTTTAAATTTGTGTTTCGAATTCTTTTTTTTTCAGTTTAAACCTAAATATGCATACATATTATAAAAACGATGATGAATATATTTCTTAAATGTATTTTAGAACTAGAGGAATTATGATTTTTGACACAACCATTTTTTTATCAATAGGTTGATGGTTGCAGCACGTAATAAATTATTTAAAAGCAACAGACACATTATTTTGCATTTTTTCTACATTTTCATTATTAAAAAATTATATGAAAATAAAATACATTATAAATACATAAAAATTTATAAGCGGAAGACAGGTTAAAAAAATTGAGATTTAAAAAGAAGAATACAATATTAGGAAGTACGAGGACGCACTCGTCCTTGTACTAAAGAATACCTATGTTTTCAATGTTTTTACGATGATTGTCATACTAAAGTTTGCTCTAAATGTGTCTCCCTTGACGGCGATGATAACTAATAGCGTTTTTCGGCATTTGAACATTTGTATTGCATGTTTGTGCAGTATTTAATTATCAAGTGATATTTTTAAACATGTTTTTAATAATTACATAATATTTTCCAGAACTAATATTGCATTCTTCATTTTAAATAGCAATACCTGTAATACCAAAAGATTTGAAAAGATTATTTTTTCAAATCAAACGCTTCTTCGTCCGATGAGTATCAATATAACAAATTGGTGATTTATTATGTCTTACGGTCCACATATAAAATAAAATAATTTGAGTCAAAAAAAAATTGAGTCAGAAAAACTGTTTTCGAAATCTTCCTTACAAGTTTCGGTACGACATGCGTAGCTTTATCAAAGGTCTTTAATTCTGAATAAAACAATCCGCTTGGCTGAATAAAACATCCACTTGACTAATGACACTATTGCTGAACGCATTCATGAGATTTATAATACTAGTATGAAAATAAATAAAAACAATAAATGGAAAGATTCCCACAACAAATTAAATTTAAAAGATACATTACAAATTACATTGAAAACTTATCGGGTGTTATTCATCAAATAAAATGTAAAGGTTGCAATAAAGTCTATGTAGATGAAACTGGACGGAGATTAAAAAACAGATTTGCCCAACACACAAGAGATTGTGAAATTGGGAATTTTAACACTGGTTTTTCACAACATTCTTGGAATTTTGATCACTTTTTTTATTTTTATTTTAGAAACATAAAAATTTTAGCTACAGAAAAAAACACATACCAAATTCGCATGATTGAGTCTATTTTTATAAATAAATTTCGTAATATTTCTGTTCATTTACATTCAGAAATTCTAAAGATTAATAAAATTTTAGGCTAAATCCACATCTTTAAAATGTAGTTTTAGTGTTATAGAAGTCTCATTTTTTATTTTTGAGACTTATAACTAGTGTTTTTTTTTTATAAAAAATGACTATGAAAAAATGAAAAATCGACAATATTTTGTTTTTTAAAAAGAAATGTGATATATTTGACATTTGTTTGATGATGTGAAAATTTTACTCATAAATGATTGTTTTATAGTTTCTAAAACTAATCTAATTCAGGTATTTACTTTAATTGTATGTGAATCTCCAAATTATATGTACTTTGTATTTATACGATCACTAATTTTATAATATTATTTTATTCAGATTTAAAGACCTTTCATAAAGGTACGCATGTTGTGCCGCAACTTGTAAGGAGGATTTTGAAAGGAGTTTTTATTCATAAAATCACCATTGATTTCAAACTTGATTTTTGACTCAAATTATTTTATTTCATATGTAGACCATAAGACATAATAAATCACCAATTTCTTATATCAATACCTGTAAGCCAACTTCCGCTCTTATTACCGTACGTAAAATATATTCAAAAATACTTATACTAGGGTATTAAAAATAACCGAAGAAAATATCTGGTTAGTCCAATGTGGATTTATAATAAGAAAAGACCATGTGCGGGCCAGGTATTTAGGTTCATAGAGATCACAGAAAAAAGTTTGAAACGAAACCAAAAATTCATCTGTGCATTTGTCGATCTGGAAGAAGCGTATGATAGGGTAGACAGAATTAAGCTTTAGAAAGTGCTGAATAAGTATAAAGTTAATGGATAAGCTCCTCTAAAAGCAATAAGACCAACACATTCAGGTGGTAAAGCGAGTGAAATTGTAAATGGACCACTAAATGGCTGGTTTGATAGTAGGCAAGGTGTTAGGTAAGAATGCGTTATGACCTCTTAGCTGTTTCTTATATTGAGGGATAAGTGTATAAGAATAACCCTCTTCAACAAAGGTGTGGATCCCGGAAGAGTAAAATTCCGTGGGTTAGCGTTTGCAGATTATAAGGTTTTTATGGCAGAATCAGTCGAAGGCTTGGAGTCAAGTTTGAACAGTCGGAAGGGTGAGGAAAACGTATGCAATATTAACGGAAAAAATTTATTGGTAAAAAAGTCACGAACTTGTAACTAGGTCTCGGATACGGGATAAAAACTGAAACATTAAATCCTTACTTATTTGAAAAATGTATGCATAAATTTCGAACTTTTTTATGAACAATTCGAACTTCCTACGAATATTTCCTGAAAAATGTAGACTTGAATATAAAACAGGAAAAACTTTATTTTCCGATATAATTTATATTTATTTATAAATTCGCAGCTCTGAGGATTCGAACCCTCGAACTGCTGACTCCACAGATTCTAAACATAAACTAAGAGTGTATAAGCACGCGCAGTCATCGAGACCAAACAGTATCCTTCATAATAGATGTAATGCTTTCACGATGATCCATTTCGAAAAAAAAAAGATATTTCTGGTTCCAATCGTGTAAAAAACTACGAATTTTGCCGAAGTTTCATTAACATTGCAGTTCACTTCTTCAGGGCTGACCTGAAACTGAGGTATCAGGTTATGTTGTTCTTATGTAGACTCACCAATGCGATTGGCCAAAGCGCCCCATCGTGGGGACTGGTCGAACCTGATTGGCCAATTAAGTCTTTTTTTATCCGGGAGGACGGAAAGACAAATTGGATTGGTATTATATCCATTGTCCCTATTAATGTTATTAGGGTGTTTTAAGATTTCCATCACTTCTCTGTTTTCTTGGAAAGATATTGTGTGTTTTTGCAATGACTGTTGTTCTGTCAAATAAAATTTTATGTCCTGTTTCGATATGATGTCCAGCTAGTACTGACTGCGTGAAATGTTTTAGCCTGACTTTACTCTCATGTTCCTTTATACGTTGGCTTATCGCTCTCCCGGTTTCTCCAATATAGACTTTGCCACAAGAACAAGGGATTTTATATACTCCTGGATCACTTAGCGGTGCCTTTTTATCTTTTGGGTTATTTAGTATTTGTCCTATTTTCTCAGGTGGTTTAAATATCGTTTAGATGCCTTTGTTCACTTGTTTTTTGAGTATATCGATGTGGTTCTTCATGTGAAAATAAGTGAGAAAATAAAAATCTGGCGATAAGGTAGGAATCTGGTCACGTGACCCACACGTCACATGACCTTAAGTAACACAAATAGGATATTCACTTTAAGGTTATGTAATTGAATGTTGGATATAATTTTTATAATAAAAGTTTATATAAATATTTAAAATACGCCTATTTCAGTTACATTCTCTCTGGAATTACTTTAAAAGGTTATACATGATTAAAATATTCCGAAAAATATGAAATAAAACTTATTTACATTTATTGATCAAAATAATTATTTAATGCTTTTAATGCTCTGAAGTCATAAATGAATATCTGACTTATATTTTCAAAATTGTATTTTAACTTTTTCCGAAGACAGTTTAAGAGGTGATTACCAATTCAAATTTTTTGAAAAATATAAAGTTAACATTATTTGAATATTTCAATGAAAATGATTCATTAATGTTTTTTATGTTGGAAATTGATTAACTCGATGTTAACCTACAAATGAATCTAACTTAACAGAACCTAACGAAATTTTGCTTAACGCAACACAACTTAAGTGTTCCTGTTGTAACACAATAAAATTCATTTCATTGTACTACAGGTCGTTAAAAATTTAGACGCACCCTACTCATTTGAAGAAACTTAGAACATTTCAATTAACCTGACAATGTTTTTATCAATTAAAATGTAGAACTGTAACTTAAACATGCAAATGAATAAGAGTTTTATTTAAAATTTTTTTCTCTCTGCTTTTCTTAGACTTAAGGGATATATTTCTACTATCTTTCGTGTTTACATTTTATCTTGCTTTTTATCGTAATTAAATTGATTTATAGATCTACTTCAGTTTATTTTCTGCCTGCTATAACGTGTCCTTTTTTCTTCGAAGGAACGATGCAAAGGGTTACGCTTACGTTTAAGACGCTTAAGAACAGGGTTGCCAGCGTAATCGGTTACGTTAGGTCAGGTTTTGTTAGATTAGGATAGGTTAAACCTCTATGTAGGTTAAGCCGAAGCTGAATGAAACGGTACCGCAAACACAACGGGACAACACAATCAGTTTAATTGTGTTTCGTGAGGTTAGGTTAGGTTACGTTAGGCTAGGTTAGATTTATTTCTACGTTAGGCTCGAGTTGGCCCTTCCGATGTAGCACACATTTGTTACTGGGAAAATATGCTTCCAGAGCTTTACGTGTAGTTCAATAAATTTCTGTTAATTCAGGTTAGGTGAGGTCAGGTTCTGTTGGGTAAAGTTATGTTAAATAAGTTGATATGCGGCAAGGGTTGATCCTTCACAGTTGTCGACATGTTTTTGAAGAGAAAATTTGCATCACTGGCATTTTTTTGAAATTTATTTGCATCAGTGCATGATTTTTCGTCACTTTTTGAGGTTATGGCTCAATCATGACGTGATGAGTGATTTTTGATACCGAATTTGAATTCAGCGCCCCAAAATCCATAGGAATACGTGTGTCTTGTTATCAGATCCGCACACTTTTTTTTGTGTGGCTGTGTTATTATCTGATTATTTTTTTACAATATTCAATGACATAAAAATTAATTATAATTTTTCTATATTAAGGCCATGTGATGAGTATAACAGCTGATCAAGTCAGCCCTAAGATCAATATTTTTTCACCCATATTGAAAAATAAAAGTTTAAATAACGCGGAAATTTTTTTCGGGAAATGTTAATAAATATTAAAGAATCGTTTGTGGCCTTGTAAAGAATTGGAAAGAGAAAAAAGTTTATTTATGCAAGTAATGATTATCGACGCACACATTTAGGTTTTACAGCAGAAGTTTGACTTTTAACTTTCTCTGACGGTAATCATGCAATCTGTTTTACCCACAGACCCCTAGAAGTTCGAAGTTGTCTACTCGCTGCGCTAGTGCTAATTTGACACAGCTGATACCAGACTCATACGTATGTCAGGCAAAATATGTTTATTTGCATTTCAAGTGCAAACATTAGTTTTTGCATTATTTGTGCATAATGTTCGTGAGCGATTTTTTTTCTTTTGTCCCACCTTGATCAATATAAACCTTATAACTAGCCCATTGACAACATTGCAAGTTGCATGCAGGGTTTGACGACAGCACGGTCGGTATTTCTCCAAAATAGTAATTAAAAAAAACTTTGTTCACTATTCTAATTATTTAGGACAAGAGACACATTCATGCATGCCTTCTATTTATCGTGCCAAATTTTTAACGCGATATTTCATTCCGTGAGGACGTAAGTTGGGGAAAAAAAATTGAAGACCAGGTTTGGTCTCGTAACCCTCTCGCCATATGGCCTTAAGTAACATAAATTAATCACTTATTTCAAGGATACGTAGTGGAATATTGGTTATAATACGTATATTAAAAGTTTAGATATTTAACATATCTGTGAAAACTATATAATTTTTTTAAATATGTCAATTTTCTCTGAAATTAGTTAAAAATGTTATTAATAATCTTAATTTTTATGAAAATATACAGTAGAAGCTATTGTAATGTTTCAATGGAAATAATTGTTTATTGACTGTTATGTTCTAAACTGATTAATTTATTACAGACTGATCATTTTTGTTCGCAATATTAAACTTGATAATAATTGAATACTTCTTTTTCTTTTGTGCGGTAATACGAAGTTATTATTCATATAAAAATTATTTCATTTCATATTGGCTATAATCTGTACAATTAACGTCTATTTGTGTTTTATACGGCTCTACTACAATTACGTATTTTAGAATGACGTCATGGTCATGATAGTATAAGCGGAAATTTCAAAATCAGAAAGGTTAGCATAGTTGGTAAATATTTACATGGGAATCCATGCGACTTTTTGGAACAAATATTCTAAACGTAAAAGTTAGTACAAAATGTACGAATAGTAATATTTTTCAAGTGTAGAATATATTTTCTCAGTCATAATCCATTCTTTTGTCGATTGACAACCTTTCAGATTCCCGAAATGAAATAAAATAACAAAAATTTGAGGACTGAGTACCGATTCGATTTGATCAGAATCGGGAACTGTAACCTCAAATTTTTGATAGTTGATTTTATTTCGAGAAACTGAAGCGTGTCAAAGACGAAAATCGGAAGGTCCATTAGTAACTACATTTTTTCGCTTGTTTTTCGCATGTAAAATATTTAAATTTGACATTCGACTACCGCTCGACAAACTAATTTTCTTCTTAAGGGGGTCACCCCGTGTATCAGGTCGAAAAAATCGATTTGTTTGTTGTTGCCTAAATTTATTACTACATATGTGTAAAATATGCTGGTGAAGTGATATTCCAATATTCAAAGCCATTGGAAAGTTACAGCTTTTAGAACGACTAGGTTTACTTCATTGTTTAAATCGTTCTTGAACTTTCAAACGCGTTTTTCTTGAAACTACGTTTTTCGAATTGGCCGGCATGATATCTTAAAAACGATGTGACCGATTGCTTTGAAATTTGTCAGGTAGATTCAACACATGTGTACGCATCGCCGTAACTAGGATAATAAAAAAATTCCAAAACTTTTTTTTTCGTAAGGTCTTCGAAGTGGTACCATATGCATTATAATAAAGATTTTGAGTTCAAACTTGCACAATTTACTGTTCAAATTTACTGTTCTGTTTCCGGACTGCAAAAGCGTTACCATATTCACTCGATTTAGGTTACTTTATTCAAAATACCGAAATTTCTTCAAGGAAAAAATTGCAAAAACAGTTTCTACGTATCACTGTGCATCTTATATAAATCTCAGAAGACATACGGGTAAAATATGACGTTATAACAATTTCGTTTTTAGTTTTATTTAAATCTGTTAAAACGTAACGAGAAGCGAACAAACGATTCGTTTTATTTTTTAACGTAACGTAACCAAACCAGAGTTTCACCCGGGTCCGTTTTAAAAAGGAGATTCCAAGCTTTAATTTATCGAAGTTTAAATTTTGTCAATCAACTACCCTGAGACATGGGAAAGTGGAACTTCCTGTATTATTGAGATTACTACAAAAAAGACAGGCATGTATCTCAATTCAATTGTAAAAACTATATGTGGATATACTTAGGTTAATTATTTAGCGATGTATTGTTGTACGCTGTTGTTTTTCTTTCATATTTATTTAAACATTCCAGGGCAAATACATGTTTAATCATTTTCATATTGAAAACAGAGAATTAGATCGGAATATTTGATTTTTTAGATTATAGGTATTTATCTTGTGGTCACTAATTTATATGCAATTATTTTATTTGAAAATGAAGTTCCATAAAATACTACGATATTCATTTTTACTTCAATAACTTTTCTTTGTACTAGACTTCTCATGGATACCCTCTCATGATGCAGAATAAGTTATTGAGCAACACTTAAACATTTTTCATGCAAGTTTGGAAAGAACATCTAAAATATCGGCGAATACAAATTTGCATAAAAATACATAGTAAATAATCTCGAATCGAGAAGAGTCCAGACGTTAAACCATTTCAAGCGCCACAAGCACTTGGATGGGTGATCATCTACGACGTACAACCGGGTTGTGTACTCAAATTTCGAAAAGCCGGCTAAACTCGGGAAATAATTTTCTGCAGTTTTCCTCTCATCTGGTCAAATGTCTAGGCAAATTTAAATGATTCTATAGCAACGAGGATGACCCGTACATTATATAGATCTGTTTCAGCGGTTTTGTTAACATGAAAAACCATATTAAAATATGTAATAATAATGTTAGACCGAGTGATTAATCACAGTAAAATAAATGGAAAAATATATTGCAAGAGAAAATATACTACAGAAAATCTTGATGAAACAAAATATTCATTTGAAGGGGTTATTAAATTACTGAAAGAAATTAGGAAAGAAAAAAATACTGAAATTAATTCAAATTTTCACCATTATAAAGTTTTAATTCCTTTTTAATTCTTATTAAATATATAGTGCGTACATTTTATTATAAAAACTAGCTATGCCCTGTGGCAGCGGCTTAGCCACCGCGAAACGACCGCTCTCATTAATACGATACATCGAGAAAAAACGGAAATGCAATAAAACTGGTATAAAGTTATAAAAAACATGAAAATGTGAACTCAATAGTGAAATTTGACCTAAACTAAGAAAAAATTATAAGCAAGTAATCTAAGTATCTAAGTTGTAAAGTTCAGTTTTCATAAATTCCAAATCACTTCTGCAATTTGTACAAAGCTTAAGGAAAACTCTAAATACGAGAAAAGAATTAAAAACTGAAGAACATAAAATGAAAGAACGTTTTTGTATTTTTACTCATAAAACGTGTACTCAAGTTGTACGATTTAGTTTTGAAAAATGCGAAGTCTATAATGACATTTGACCTAAACTTGGACTAAGCTCTAAGACGGTAAAACAGAAATATGAAATTAAAAATAGAAAATGGTAATTGTTTTTAATTATAAAAATTGTACTGGAATCATCGAATCCAGTCTTTATAATTTTGAAATCAGTGGTAAAATTCCAATAAACTTTTTTTTTAAACTTCACAAAATTGAATTTTATGAAATAGATGTCAACCCCCCCCCC
>NC_046659.1:22138971-22142508 GCF_010883055.1 Belonocnema kinseyi | reverse complement strand
GTACCCCCTCCTCCATAATCCCCCAATAATCTTATGTACTGTCTGGTAGCTCAAAGAATGTGAATGTCATAAGGACAACCGCAGGATTTCGCTGGGAGCGGGTGAAAATTTCCAGATTAGCACCCGCTCCCAGCGAAATCCACGTCTTACGACCGTGAGATAGGTGGTTACAGGCTGTAAAGGAATCAATACGACGATCCAGCAAAAGCTTCATCCACCCTAAGAACACGGAGCGACCCAAGGACTACCGCCTTATGCATTTTTCCCGCAAGTGTTCTAGCATATTGTTGACACGCAGGGATGCTTTCTAGGCCATTAGCAAGTGAAAGCTTGACACCTCCAAGAGCGCCGATGATAAGGACAATCACTTTAACAGAATATTCCGGGTACAATTGTTGCAACTCCCATATAAGGTCTCGATACCTCTCTTTTCATTCTCCTTGGTTATGATGTTTTTGTCAGCTGGTGTCGAAAATTCGATAACGAACGTGGTTCGTTTCTCGAAGTCAAGAAGAACCATGTCAGCCCTCGAGTGAGCAACAGAAACAATTGTCGAGAATATAAAGTTCTAGTATATGCGGCACTTCCCATTCTCGACAATTGACTCGATTTCCCTAGGAGCATTTAGAGGAGCGATATTAAGGTTAATGCCGTAAAAGTGACAGAGGTGGTAATAAAGCACTCTTAGCGCCGCATTGTGCCTTTCAATGCAGGTCGTTCCCGCGTGAGTTGGACAACTAGATAGTATATGAGCTAAACGCTCGGGGTCTGCATGCACGCCCTGCAGCTATCACCAGGAATGTCTTGGCTCAAAATGTGGCGACCAGACTTCAATCCGGGCGATGTAAGGGAAGCAAACGTGAGCACACAAGACATTGATTGATCCTTCACATTTCTGTGGAAGACACCGTGCGTCCTCTTATCGAGGAGCTGTTCACTGTTTCCTAATCCGGGCTTTCAGGAGTGAGTACTCGAGATATATAAGATCTGATGCATTTTGCTCACCCCTAATACTGAAGTTTAGTCCGAGTGTCTCAGCAGCCTTCTGAGCTGCTTTGTACAGAAGCACTCCTTTGTCAACCTCTCCGTGATTCCTGATCATTTTAAGAAGAGGGTCTCTTCTATTTGCGACTCTATGTGCTGTACCCAGAATAACCCTGTTGTGAAGACGTTCAAGACTCAATATTCCGCAACCACCTTGACGGCGTGAGATGTAGTCGCGGAATGGAAGAATTAATATGCTTGCTTTTGTTCATGTGTATAACCTTTCTTGTCCCGATATCACGGGACCCTAGCTCGCTCTTCGTCCATGGAACTACTCCAAATGAATAGAGTACTATCGAGACGGCAAGCATGCTCGTTGCAGACACTTTGTTCTCGCCGACAGTTGGGAGGACCAAATCTGTCGGATGAGACGTTTGTATCTGCTTCGGAAAGTATCCTTTATAGATGTCACATCCTAAATGCGGCTCTGTGGCATGCCCCGGTATGTATAAGTCTCTCCAGCGCAAAGGTGTCGTATAGCGCTTCTATCAACGAGCTCAGGATCTTCAGGGATGCCATTAGGTTTTCCTCGCTTCAAATAAACCTTGGCGCACTTGTTTAACCCAAATTCCATTCTAATTTCCTTCGTATATAGTTCGACAATCCCTAGAGCTAGATGTAGTTGCTCTTTGTTGCAATAATGTAGGGCAAAAGAGGAGTGGGCTCATGGTGTCGACCTGAAAGACACCTCTCTGAAAGGTGACCTTGTTAGAAGTCACACGATTTTTTCCAGATGAGATAGTAAATCTGGTTTTCCAAAGCGAGATCAATCTCTCTATGCGCCCAACTATTTGCGGATGAACCTTTAAGGTTTCCAAAAGACAGATGATAAGTCTATGGGAGGTCGAATCGAAAGCTTTCCGATAATCAATCCAGGCCATCGATAGTTCTCGCTGGTAGAATGCTGCATCTTTGCAGACACATCTATGGATGAGCAGGTTCTCCCGACATCCGGCTACGCCTTTCTTTGAGCTTCGTTGTTCTTATATTTCTTGCCATACAGGTTCAATTGCCCGAACAATCCTATCATTTAGGATAGCTGTGAATATCTTATAAAGTGTGTTCAGACAAGTTATTGGTCTGTAATTCTTCGGGTCAGCTAAGTTGCCTATTTTCAGCAGGAATATTGTGCGCTCTACCAGCAACCACTCCGGAATCGGCTCTTCCGACTTCAAATATGAAGTGAAAATAACGGTCCAAATGCTGGTGGGTTGAAGAAAACTTCTTCCACCAGAAGGTTTTGATACAATCTGGTCCGGGTGCGGAATAGTTCTTCATTCCTCTTAATACTTTTTTCACCTCCTCGGTAATGATGGCTGGGCATTCTTTATCAGGTGTTATGAGGGCAACACATAACTGTTTGAAGCTATTTATATTTTCTGAGTATTCGTCCAGTCTATGCTGAACTTCGTAGACTTCTCTCCAAAATACTTCGACCTCCTCTGGTTTGGGTGGATGTTCGATAGTAACTGGAGGGTTTTGGAAAAGTCGAGATGGCTCAGAGAGAAACTGTTGATTTTCTCTGACCCACCTCTCCCTCCGCTCTAGACTTCTCTTAGCGTCAGATAGTATCCGTATTCTCTCAACAATATGCTGCCTGATGGGCAGCAGCTTTGACTTGTTAAGTGTGTGATAACGGGTTCAGAGTTCGCGCGCGAACTTTCGAATCTTGGCGGTAAAATTCCTGCCAGATGTGATGTTGTTAATCACACATTGAATGCGGGACGCGTACTGTCTTGCCCAGCCTATCTTTATGGCAAGTTGATGCATTCGTCTTTTGGTCTTGTGATCAACCGTTGGTTTTGTTTTACGGTTCGCATCGGCCAGAGCTCTCGCTGCATTATACACACAATAATTGATAGCCCAGAGGTCGGATTCTCCGGCCTGCCCGCGGTTGGTCTTTTTATCGCCTCTCTTTCTCTGTTTCCGGCTTGTTTTAGCTGTAGTAGAGTAGGCGTTCCGCTTACATAGCCCCTTTTTCGGAGTAGTTCAGCATGGTTTCGCGGACATTCTTGCGAAAAATGCGATAGCTCCGGGTGTTTCTCGCACCACAGAGCATGCAGCCGTGCCATGTAACCCCGTTCAGGGGCCACACTCGCATCGTAGCACTCTAGCAAGTCGTGATTCAGTCGCTCCGTCCACCCAAAGGTCGCGAGATCCCGCCGATCCATCGCATTGATTCTATTTTCATTGGCTCCCTCAGCTCTAGATTGGTCGGCATTGTTGGCCGACCCATTGTCGGGAGCCCTGCGCGTTCTGTTGTTTTGAACCGCACTTACTACAACTATGTTTCGTGTTGTCATTGTTGATCCCACGAGAAGCTAGGAAAAGGGGTTCGTCCATTCTTGTAGAGCCCCGCATGCAAGGATAAGGCTGCGTACTCTAAGATGTCGCCCGGTATCCCAGAGTCACCGTTCTAGACACCGCACCCAGGTGCCATTCAGCTTTCGGCACGGTTTTCACACCTCTGCTTGGGGGATAATTCCTTCGGGA
>NC_046659.1:22131680-22138871 GCF_010883055.1 Belonocnema kinseyi | reverse complement strand
CATATATCTAGTCGGGAGTGGTGCTGACTGAAAACAGATGATTTGGAGCGATTCGCGCACCATTTGTTGGTCATTCTAAGGACTTATTGAACTACCCTCGTAACT
Source organism: Belonocnema kinseyi (assembly GCF_010883055.1). NCBI lineage: Eukaryota > Metazoa > Arthropoda > Insecta > Hymenoptera > Cynipidae > Belonocnema > Belonocnema kinseyi. The sequence goes on along the minus strand of NC_046659.1, from coordinate 22,138,766 downwards.
CCATAAACAAATGTTGTTTATTAATTTAAAAATATTCGTAGAAAGAAAACCAAACTCTTAATTTTTAATCGAAATTGATAAAGTAATTAGTGGTTCTTGTTTTACAAAGCAACATGGAAAAGACTCACCGAATAGACATTCTTAGTTGACTCCGTAAACAAATTGACTCGTAGGATAAAGGCCAAACTCTTAATTTTTTAATCGAAATAGTTTTCGATTAAATATTCGGCTAGAATAGTTTTGAAATATATTTGGTATCTAGTGAAAATTTTGAATGAAATTTTTGGATCTATGAAAAAAATAATTTTTTCTATTTTTTGAATATTTTCAAATTTTTGAAAAGCATATAACTTTTCTAATTTTCATAAAAATAAAAAATTTTATTTAGATAATTTGCAAATCTTTCACCCATCTATAAGAAACTTTGTCAAAAATTTATAAAATTTCAAAAATTGGAAAATGCTCTCAATAAAATGCGGACTCGATTGGACAAATCCTTAAAAACTAAGCATGGCTACAACATTCAGGTAACCATACATACATACAGACGTACATACAGATACCAACAAAATTATATGATTTTCGGATTCTGTGCGTGCCGAAACGTAAAGATCCGTTGAAAAACAAAGATCGAAAATTTGGACGATTACATTACACTCTCATGAATGAGAATGTAAAAATCAGCGGAAAGATATTTTTATTTAATTCTGTACAAATTGAGCTTATTCGTACAAAAAGGCCAAACTCGTAATTTCCTAATATAAATTGTTTAAATAATTAATAGCCTTATAAATTTGTGAAGCAACATAGAAAGAGTCATCGGACAAACATTGTTAATATAATCCGTAAGCAAATTGACTCGTCGCAAGAAAATCAAACTCTTAATTTTTAATCGAAAATGTTTAAATAATCAATAATTCTTGTTAATCTACCAAGCTACATAGAAAATAGTCATCTAATAGACACTATTAGTTGACTCCGTAAACAAATTGACACGTAGAAAAAAGGCCAAACTCTGAATTTTTTTAATCTAAATAGTTTAAATAATTAATATTGGTGTAAATTAGCAAAGCATCATAGAAAAAAGATCATCGGAAAGATATTCTTAGTAAATTCTTTAAAAAAGTGATCTTATTAGTAGAAAAAGACCAAACTCTTAATTTTTAATTGAAATTGTTTAAATAATTAATATTTCCTGTAAATTTACAAAGCAACATAGAAAAAAGTCATCAGATGAACATTTTTTGTATACTCCTTAAACAAATTGACTCGTAGAAAGAAAACCAAACTCTTAATTTTTAATCGAATATGTTTAAATAATCAATACTTCTTGTAAATCTACCAAGTAACTTCCAAATATTTTAAAAAAGTTTCTTCTAATAAAAGAAAGGCATCCTATCAGTTTTATTCAAGCTAAACCATTCTGAAAGCCAGGAGAATTTTTTTTCCCCCTAAAATTATAATTTTTGGATTTTTCTCGTACACTATACATGATATTGCAAAGAGAAAGAGGTATTTTTTATTGAGCTTTTTTAAACGTGTAAACTTTTGGTTTAACATTGTTTTTTACCCTGGCTAGCTACCATTATAGAATTTTCCATAGAATAGTTAAAAATGCATCAGTTTAATTGGTAGAAAATTCGTCTATTGACAATTCAACAGAGTATATCAATTTTTACCCAAATGTCTAGAAGAATATTATACTTGAAAACATATATTTTTAATCAAAAACAGAAAAGTAGTATTTTCAGGTTAAAAAATTAGATTTTACCAAAATAATTTATTTTTAAACCAAAGTAAATGGAATCCTAAAATTTATAGATTAAAAATTTAGTTTTCAACCATTGAAAGCCAGGAGAACGTTTTTGCCCCCTAAAATTGTAATTTTTTTATTTTTCTCGTAAACTATACATGATATCGCAAAAGAGAAAGAGGTATTTTTTATTGAGGTTTTCAGACGTGCAAACTTTTGGTTCAACATTGTTTCATATCTGTTATTTTTTGCGAGAAAAAGTAAAAAATTCAATTTTATGAAAAAAATGCTTCAAGCCACAAATATTACTTGGCACAAAAGAAATTACAAGGTATTTTTCGTATGAAAGTACAAATTCAACAAAAAATTTGCATCAATTATACGTGTGAGTTTTAACAAAATCGAAGGTAATATTGTATTTCAGAAAAGCCGCCAATTTATTCATTTAAAACCCTTTCCAAATTGTTCAACAGATGACGAAAGAACCCAAAAAATGCTATTAAAATCTGAAAGAAACCGACAGATATCTCAATTAGATCAAAAGTTATAGACACTTAAAAAAATGTCGGGGTTTTTGGATAACAAAGAACAAAATTCAAATACGCATAACTTGACAGAATTTTTTTTGTGTAAATCAAAAAATACGTGCTGCCTAATTTCATCTAAAAACCAAATATTTCGTCCCTAAGAGAGATTAATGTTTTTAAAAAATAATATAATTTATTCATAAAATAGAATGTATCAAAAGACATGTATTATAGAAACTGTAAATTGTGGGTACCCCCCCCCCCCCCTTATACTTACTAAATTTGCGAGCTTCTTCATATTCTATATCACGTTTATTTTTCCTTTCTTGTAAGCGTTCAAATAATGATCTCGAATCCAACGGTTCTTCTGGAAGATCTTGAAAGAAAAATATGCAATTATAATAATTAAGTCCGGCTATTTACATACAAAGATCTAACTATATGGATTAACACACATGAGATAGTTGGAGGTTGCGTGGCAATACTCAACTAGATGACTTAACATTTTGATTGAAAATGGATTTCTTGCATACATTAATTTTTTTAATTTGAATGCAGTAAACTGTAAACAAAGTTGGTGGAATTTTAGTGCGCTAGACGTATTTCAAAAGTAGACTCACGGCCAACAACCTGAAATTAGTGTAGAAATGCTTAAAATTAAGCAAAAGTATAAAATTCTCAACAGGACAGAAATTTAATGTGACGTAAAATTGAACAACGGGAAGTGGAAAATTTCTCGAAAATATCAACCTAACTTGAAATACTTAAATAATTAAGATCGTATAAAAATATGATCATAATTACTAAAGCGAATATCGCAAAAAATTTATATTATAATTCAAAATCATTCACTTGCAAATATTGTTTCACCGAAAGTGAGCAACAAAATTTGCAAACTAACATACATGCTTCGCTCATGAAACGCAAAAAAAGAGTGAAAAAGAAAGCTCTATCGTAAAAATTACACAAGTGTGGAATATTTAACAAACGAATCTACATTTACGACGAAGTGTGGTACTTGAAGTTACGAACATTCATATGAACGAAATTAAAGATTTTCTCCCAAATTTTGTTTTGTCGACATTATTTAGAATGACAAAAAATGATATTCCATCGGCAGAAGTTCTCGAATTTTGTTTGAGGGGTTAAATACGCTTACAAATCACCCCTTATTCAAACATGCCAAACACAATTTTGATTGAAGATATTTGAAAATACAAAAACGTCAAAAATCCTCTTTTTTTTACCTCACTAATTATAGACGGAGTGAGAAAGTTCGGCAAGACCTCTAAAAACCATCTCTAAGATACCCACGCATAAAATGTTAAAAATGACAAGTTTGATTTTCGATATTTGAAAATACAAAAACGTCAAAAATTCTCTTTTTCTATCTCACTAATTATAGAGTGGGTGAGAAAGTTCGAAAAGACCCCTAAAAACCACCCCTACTATACCCACACCTAAAATGTTAAAAACGACAATTTTGATTGCCGATATTTGAAAATACAAAAACGTCAAAAATTCTCTTTTTTTACCTCACTATTTATAAAGAGAGTGATAAAGTTCGGCAAGACCCCTAAAAACCACTTCTACTACACCCACACCTAATAGGTTAAAAACGACAATTTTGATTGTCGATATTTGAAAATACAAAAACATCAAAAATTCTCTTTTTTTACCTCTCTAATTATAAAGTGAGTGAGAAACTTCGGCAAGACCCCTAAAAACCACCCCTACTATACCCACACCTAAAATGTTAAAAACGACAATTTTGATTGTCGATATTTGAAAATACAAAAACGTCAAAAATTCTCTTTTTTTACCTCACTATTTATAAAGAGAGTGATAAAGTTCGGCAAGACCCCTAAAAACCACTCCTACTATACCCACACCTAAAAGATTAGAAATGACACGTTTGATTGTCGATATTTGAAACTATGAAAACGTCAAAAATTCTCTTTTTTGACCTCACTAATTATAGAGGGAATTAGAAAGTTCGGCAAGGCCCCTAAAAACCACCCCTACTATATCCACACCTAAAATGTTGAAAATGAAAGTTTGGTTGTGATTTTTCAAAATACAAAAACGTCAAAAATTCTCTTTTTCTATCTCATTAATTATAGAGGGGTTGAGAAAGTTCGGCAAGACTCCTAAAAACCATACTTAATATATCCACACCTAAAATGTTAAAAATGACAAGTTTGATTGTCGATATTTGAAAATATAAAAAGGTTAAAAATTGGGTCTTGCCGAACATTCTCACCCACTCTATAATTAGTGAGATAAAAAAGAGGATTTTTGACGTTTTTATATTTTCAAATATCGACCAACAAAATTGTCATTTTTAGCATTTTAGGTGCGGATATACTAAGGGCGGTTTTTAGGGGTTTTGACGAACATTCTCACTTACTGTATAATTAGTGAGATAAAAAAAGAAGATTTTTGAGGTTTTCATATTTTCAAATATCGGCAATCAAACGTGTCATTTGTAACATTTTATGTGCGGATATATTAAGGGTGGTTTTCAGGGGTCTTGCCGAACCTTCTCACCCACTCTACAATTAGTGAGATAAAAGAAGAGAATTTTTGACGTTTTTGTATTTTCAAATATTGAAAATCAAACTTGTCATTTTTAACATTTTAGGTGAGGACATATTAAGGGTGGTTTTTAGAGGTCTTGTCGAGCATTCTCGACCACTCTTTAAATAATGAGATAAAAAAAGAGAATTGTTGACGTCTTTATATTTTCAAATATCGACAATCAAACTTGCACTAGGCAGGTCTAAATAATGGGTGATGTGTAAGGGTAGGTAAACCCTTAAAAAAATTTTAGTCGACAATTCTTGCCGACATAATATATATTTTTGCCTTTCTAATTGATTTAAACAAAAAAAAATTTTTTAAATTTTTTTTTATTTTCTTTCAAATGAACGTTCGTAACTTCAAGTACATGACAAAGTGGAGAAATTTTCGTTAAAAAATAGACATTTATGCGCAACGTGTTCATTTTACCAGTCTAGAGAATCTACTACCCAGGAAACAAAAATCCATTCAATTCCGTTGAATGGGTTTCGAAGGCTTTTAAATTGCGCATCTGTCACTGGAATTCCAGATTGCCGCCGATTGGTTCTTTAAAGACTTTTAGACATTGTAATTTTTTTGGCTAACTTCTACGCCGCAAAAGCCTTCACAACATCTGGAAGTGAAATAGCAAAAGGAATCTAGCCGACTTGCGCATGATTTCTTTTAATCTTTCGATAATTTATAAATTTAAAAAATCGTGTGAAATATGACAGTTCAACCTAAAAAAAGTCGCTCTCATTAAAAAAAAGGAAACCGAGTCAATATGACTTTGCTTGAAATGGTAATTGCAATGCATAGCAGATTCGAAGCTTCTTGAGAAAATGACCAATTCACATAGTTGCAAACCGATTCAGTTTTAACTTTCTGAATCTGCATATGACAAATACGCAATTCACAGGGTTGTCTTTTCATTGGATTCTTTTTTCCTAGGTACATACAACGTGAGTCCTTTTTTTACACACGCTGAAGATAGCCATTTTCAACACGCCGTATTAATTCATACAAAGTCATAGAATTAAGGCTGTAAGAGACGTCATTCTGCATAACATGTGGAAAATTTTTTTGTAGCCTGTAATTTTAACGTGCCTTAGGTGGAATTTTTTATGTGTAAATTTATAGTTTGAAGTGCAATTTTTCAACTTTTTTCTACAGCGTAGTCATTTTTTTCAACTTTTTATCATTAATCATTCTTGATGTTTCAAACAAGAAAATTAAATGAAAGAGTGTGTTTCTAAGTGAAATTAAATTTTTATCTCTTTTGTCGGAGGTAGCAAACTTATAAGGCAATCAAAAAAGAGTAATCCTAGCTTTATTTTTATGTTTGAAATTCTATTATTTATCCTACCCTCGGAGTGGGAAGGACTCACAAGAAAAAAAATTCAGGGGTTTTATTGAGAGTGATTTATGAATGATTTAATCATCTACATTTCATGTAAACCTGCGCCTATCTCCACGGTAGCGGAAGAGATCGCGGGCATAATCAATTACTTCTAGTAATTTAGTCATTTATCAAATTTTATTGCGGTACAGTTTGTTAACGTTAACAAAAATTGCAATTATTTTCTACGCCTCAATGTTTAATAGGCTGGGTCGAAAAACCAACATTGTGCGTCCAGGAAACGCCTGGGTGCAAAGGTTTTGCAAAAATGGGCTTAAAATAGTTACCGATGCTTTTCAAGGGTAACTTTACGATGAAAAGTCATCACAGGGTACTTAGAGATCCGTACCAAATCGCCAAAGTCACCTCATGCCAATCCTCATGGAGGGGGAAATGGCTCAAAATTGCGTATTTTCGAGTAAAACGCTTAAATACTTGTGCAGCTCCTAGCTCACTGAGTTCTACTACTTCGAGTGACCCAGAGCCCACCACGTGGATGTGGCTGCACATCGGGCTCCACCCACGGCCTACCCAACCAACCAACCATATGTAGAACGTGCTTATTTAAGTATCAGAGTCATTAATTACACCCACAAAGTCTTTCTTAGTGTCAAAAAAGTTGACAGTCTTTCCAGAAAGAAGTGTGGCGCGTATCAGTCGGTCCCGAGCCTCGGGACCGATGCCTTGTCTGGACACCTCTCTTACCAGTCTAACAGTTCTTTCCACCGCAACTGTGTGACAAAGGAAAGATGTGAAATTCCAGTCTGGTACCAAGCCATCGGCCATAGATAGCTTAGCGGTAAGTTCATCCTTTCTGTGTAATCATTAGCTCCAGAATTAATTTT
>NC_046659.1:22097227-22131580 GCF_010883055.1 Belonocnema kinseyi | reverse complement strand
GTATTTATACCGTCACAGCCCACGACTACCACTGCATCGAAGCCTCCATTCAGTTCTGTTGTTACGTAATTATAAATAGAATCACACTCATCTTGGGCATGGATCGATGGTGTGATGACATGGCCTACGTATTTGAAACCTGGTTCGGCCACCAAAGATATGTGTTCCTCGTTAATAAATCCGGAGGCTGTCAATGTTTCATCTTTCCGACTATCAAAGTATAAGCCACGAATAGAATCCTCATGGTGTGATTCCTCCTTCAACATGGAGCCTATTTTAATTTTCTCGCGCCTTATGTTACTTTTATCTATGACTAGTCACTCAGGTACTTTTTGAGAAATATCCGGGGAGATCATACCTGCTCGATTGGCAGCGAGGAGTACAGACGAGCTTAAATGTGCCGCAGCCCGTTGACCTATTCCATATCTTTGAGCAACTACTGCTGCTTCAGATTAGTCAAGTCTGGCCTGCGATGATTTTCTCTGCACAAGTCTGCGTGATATGTCGTGAAAATCGTCATCATCGGTAGAAGCATCAACCTTTACCTTAATTTCAGGAGGAGGATTATCACCTTCACCTTCCTCAAAGAAGGAATCTAAATCTATATCCATATCAATCGTAGAGGAAGATGTGCAGGCCAATGCAGTAGGAACGCTTTCCCCACCCTCTCCCCTTTCAAGTCTGCCTCTTTTTGCATTACGTTCTGCTCTCTTATATATTCTTTTTGTTTCAGAGACATCTACGCTGGCGATTCCCATGAGTCTTTTACCTCTTTGGTCAAGATAGAAGGCATGCTCTACGGCTGGAACCTTCTTTTCCTTGGGACAGGAGCACCTAGATAAGTCAAAGCACTTACAAGCGGCTATCTTAAATAATTCAGAGCAGTACTCTTTGAAGGCGGCGATTTTCTCATCCTCATTACTTTGAGAAGTTGTTTTACTCTTCAATGAATTTTTCAACGTAGTGTATTTTTTATGAAGATTTGTGAGACATTCCTTAATGCTCTGCTCTGAGACCGTTGGGATAGAAGCAGATTCCCAAATAACTATTCGTTTGGAACGGACTTCGTCGGCAATGTCTCCGAACGAAGGCTCCTTGTCTTTTTCTGAAAGACAGCCCTTTTGACTTCGAACCTTCTGACAACATCGCAGAATGTCAGCCCTCGTTGGCAAAACGTACGGACCAAAATCTTTTGGAGGACCAAATATAGGGCACTGCACAAAGTCTCTCTTTGCGAATTTCGACATGCTATGGCATACAAACCAAAGAGGGGAGTGCAGGCAGAACCAGAACCTCTACCACCAAAAGAACCAACGACGAGACAATGAGAAGAAGAAACTATAACGACAACGTCAACTAGCACCTGCGAGTAAATGAACATTAGGCGTGAGCCGACAGTACGAGCCAGTGACAGGTTCTGACAAGTCTCGACAACGCTCGACCAGAGGGAGGGGGAGGGGAGAAAGCCGGCAAACGGGGGGGGGGGTCCAGTTTCAGTGTAGAGGTGGCACAGACGCTCGTGTGCTCGTAGACAGGCTTGACCCAGGGACCGCACAGTTATTTTAGCGTTTTACTCGAAAATACGCAATTTTCAGCCATTTTCCACTCCATGAGGATTGGGATGGGGTGACTGGCGACTCGGTACGGACCTCTAAGTACCCTCTGATGACTTTTCATCGTAAAGTCACCCTTGGAAGGCATCGGTATCGATTTTAAGCCCATTTTTGCAAAACCTTAAATTTTAGTGCTTTTTAGTGAAATTTCGAGATTTCAACCTCAAAGATCAGACTGAAGATATTATCCGATTTCAAAATTTCAAAGTGCGCTGAGTTTCGGATTGGACTAGGCCACTTTTACGCACCCAGGCGTTTCCTGGATGCACAATGTTGGTTTTTCGCCCCAGTCTAAATTGTTTAATGCCCAGTCCCAACGAAAAGAGACAGAGAGCGAGAGAGGGAGAGATACACGAGAAGCCGGAATAATGATAGTTGCTACTAATCGATCCAGTGGCGTAACTTGCTTACCGCGAAACACCGCATTGCAGGGGGACCTCCTTCTGTGAGGGGGCCCCTTACGGCCAGTGGCAAAATTATATTTTAATTTCAATTTTATACATACGTATGCATTTTTAAATAATTATTTATTTTGAATGATAGAAATTCAGAAGAACATATTAACCATTTTTTAATTATTTGAACAAATCTAATTTTTTTAAACAATTATTTTCCAAAAATATTTTAAAACCGCATTTTATGAATTAAACTTAATATTCTACTATTATGAGGAGTAGTAAATTCTGCTAAAAGCTTTATGGCAACGTTTATACAATGAATTTCGTTTCCTTCCAACATTTCTTCTAAATTGAGCATGGATTGCTTACGAATAAAAATTGTTAAAACATTGACACGACGTTTTTAAGCAAATTTACTACTCGAAATCATAAATATTTTGTTTAATTCATAATTTTTAATACAATAGTTTTTAATAGATTTCAGTGTAATTCAACGGATTTCCACAATTTTTAATTTTCAGAGAATAATTAAAACGATTTTAAAACATCACATAAAATTTCCAAAATGATCAGAAGCAAATCTCGAAGATTTGAAGACGATTTTAGGGGTAATTTAAGTTAGTTTAAAAGATATTTCCGAATTTTTAAATTTTAAAATAGATAAAAAACATTTTAATACTTTATAGATTCGTGAAAATTCATTAAATATTTAAATTTTTGAGAAAATTTAAACATTTAATGAATTTTCAAATTGTGTATTCTCTTATCAAATAAACTAATTTTATTTAAAATTGTCTAGATTCTTTTTTTTACATATCTGAAATATTCCGAAATCTTCTCGGCCAGAACTATGTATAATTTATTATATAAATTGTCTAAAATAAGATATAATTAGTAATATATTATAGGAAGAACTATGTGAGATATTTTATTTCTTTAAACGGATTTCAGCTACACTTATACGCTGTTTACTTTTTAATTTTATAAAAAGGGCCTCCTAAATATTTCCGCGGTGTGGCCTACACGGTTATAGTTACGCCACTGAATCAATCCAATATGCCGAAATAAATTGTACGAAAAAAGATGTAATTATTTCTGACCTTGTTACATAAGGTAGTAGACCTTAGTACTTATTATTACTACCTTTTTTTAGTAATCGTAGAGCGTCGTTTACCACCTTTCACTTTTTGTGACACAGAAAGTGAACTATCACTCCACTCTAGTCCATAGGTCTTACCTAAACTCCGGTTGCACATAGCTATTTTATTTTTGAATTTATAGATTTTCAATCTGCTTAATTTTTCAAATGTGTACGTCGCAAAAATTCTCTTTATTGATCACTGCCTATCCCATTGCATACTTTTAAGGAGTGACAATCCGTGTACAGAGTCCCACGCTAGAGAAAACACTGGGCAGTGTCCATTTCATCTCGGCGTACCTGTTCGTCATACCTTCTCCACTCGACTTCTCCTCACGTGACTGACTTTGCGTGAGCGCTGTGTCGAGCCTTTCCAGTGAGGGGCCCCTTTGTCCTAATTTGGCATAAAATGCCAAACAAAAAATGTTAAAGTTTTGCAATCAGCAAATTAAAAATGTTACATTCGAGATCTGTGTTTTTTTCGATTCCAACGATATGTAACTTGCAATCAAAATTTTAAGATCAGAATAAGTTATGGCAGATTTTAGTTTATGTATTTACGCTGGCTAGCTAGCATTATAGAATTTTCCTAAGAATAGTTGAAAATGCATCAGTTTATTTGGTACAAAATTCTTCTGTTGACAATTCAACAGAATATATGAATTTCGACCCGAATGCCTACAGGAAAATTATACTTGAAAATATATATTTTTAACCAAAAATGGAATAGTGGAATTTTCAGACTAAAAATGTAGTTTTTTAACAAAATAATTCTTTCTTTAAACGACGGAAAGTGTTATTTGTTTTAAACGTGTAAAAAGCGGTTATCAATGATATTATACGTGTTTCTTTAATTTTCTTTTTAATTTCAGTGTTTCGCTTTGTGATAGACTAAACTAAACCAATATTGCTCATTAGTCCTAGTATACAGCTATCTGATATTACCATTAAGCATTATTTTGTTGAAAACTAATTTTCTAATCTGAAAATTCCACTAATCCATTTACCTTCGTTTAAAAATGAACTATTTTGTTGAAAACTAAATCTTTAATCTGAAAATTCCATTAATCTAGGGTAAAAATATTTTTCGTATTAATATTATTTATTAATTGCTGATTAATATTACGTATTATGTAATATAGAATATATTGAATTTGAAGATCATCCTCTAGTAATTATTATATAAACACCTAATCCTTAAAAACATAATAATAATAAATTAAAATATTAAAGTATAATTTATTATGTTTTATTTATTATAATAACATTGTATAATTTAAAAAATCATTAAAAATCAATTCTAGTTAAATAATTAATTTTAAACTTTAATGGCAAATTAAACAATTAATGAATTTTACAACTTAATAGTAGAACTACTTTGTTAAACATGAATTATTTTGTTGAAGACTAAATTTTTAATCTATAAATTCTAGGATTCCATTTACTTCGGTTTAAAAAAGAATTATTTTGTACAAAACTAATTTTTGAATCTAAAAATTCCACTATTCCATTTTTGGTTAAAAATATATCTTTTCAAGTATAGTTTTCCTATAGGCATTTGGGTCAAAATTCATATATTCTGTTGAATTGTCAACAGACGAATTTTCCACCAAATAAACTGATGCAGTTTCAACTATTCTGCGAAAAAATCCATAATTCTAGCTAGCCCGGTTCAAAAAATAAACTAAAATCTGCCATAACTTATTCTAATTTTAATATTTTGATTGTAAGTTACATATCGTTGGAATCGCAAAAAAAAACATACATTCCGAATATAATATTTTTCATTTGCTGATTTCAAAACTATAAAAATTTTATATTTGGCATTTTATGCATCATTACGACAATGGGACCCCCCGCTTGAAAGTCTCGACATAGCGCTATTGCTCAGTCAGGGACCCGAGGAAAAGTCGAGTGGAGAGGGCAAGACGAGCAGGTAGGCCGCGATCAAATGGAAATCGCCGAAAATACCAACGGGCAAGTGGAGCTTTTAGCTTTTGTTTAGCTTCTGAATAATGAGTTCCGACGGCGGGAAGAAGTGATGAACGACTGCCCTGAGATGATAGGTATGATTCACCTTACAGGCCGTGGTATGCAGGGTTTTTTTTATTTCAACAGGTGCCGGTTTTGACTTGAAGTTTCCCACGTAAAATGTATGGGGAAAAATCACTTTTTTGAGTTTTTAGAATAATTTTTTATGATTTGAAAAATCATGACGGGAAAGTATGGGGGCCTGTAGAGAATTATCCAACGAAGAATTTCATCTATCAGACATATGGATATATTTATTATCATTGGCTAATTAATCACGAGTTTCGTTGTGGGGAGAAGATAAGTGATCTCGGGGAGACTACTATCGGAATGGTTGAGCAATTTGTGGCCAGCTGTGGTGCTCGACTCTGCTTACGCGAAGGAAAGGGAAACAGGGTGAACCTCGAAGCCTTGCAATGCGCAACGCGAAACTCAAAGGCGCGCTTCTTGGTTACCGAGAGAACTCGCAGTGAGACTGGACGCTACTCGAATACTCTGCATGAAGAAGCTCGCCGCGAACTTCGCGATCCTTGCCGAAAACAGTAGCTTAGCCAGGGGCGAAGTTTGGGCCCCCGAAACTAAGTTTTTTCATTATTCAATTACCTTTTCCCCCACTCTTTGCCGAGGAAATTCCACAATAGTTTTTTTAAACATTTTATTCCAAGTTACCAGTATCTTTGTACTGACATGAAATAATGCTGAATATCCATCATTAAACAAAATTTAATAATTTTCTATTAAATCCTTTTATTTTTAAATAATATATCCTTCAGTTCTGAACAAGCATTTCAACTTTGTACCAAATTAGTTTAATTTTAAACCAAAAACATGAATTAAAAAAACCCAAAAGTAAATCAAAATTTTAAAAATTTGAATTAGATTAAAATCCAAACTAAAAATCCTATTTAACGTCCAATAATCAAATTGATGCAAACTCCTGTTAAAAAAATTTAAAAAACAGAATCCAAGGACCAAATTTGGACAGCACCGAACAAAAAAAAACAAAAAATCCTATTGTAATCTGAAAAAAATAAAAAAAACAACAAAAATTTTCAGACAAAAATAAAAAAGAGGAAAGAAAAATGAGAGGGCAGCTAACCACATCCCCTTCCTTCTCTTTTTCTTCCTTTGAATGTGATTTTATTGTTATTTGATGATAATAAAAATAAAAAAGACGAAAGAAAGAAAAAGAGAAGGAATTGACCGATTTCAACGAAAAGTTTGAACAGTTTTGTTGTTTATTCATTCTTTTGTTTATTAAAATTTTTAAGTATATGTGTTTCAAAGGGAATATTATTTTTCCCCAACCTTAATAACTAACCTTCCCAATATTTAATAATGTTCTTGTCTGAGTGTTGTCTCTATTCTGTATTAAATCCTCTTAAAAATAAATTTGTGATTTAAAGATAGCCCCAACTCATGCCAATAAAAACTCATAAAACTTTAACTAGTTCCGGTACAGCGGCGCCATCAGATTTCGCGTAACCCGTGTCTCAACTTTCCCTTGAGGATCTCTAAGTTGAAGATGTTACAATATTAGACAATATACAAAAAATACTTTTTATGAACAATTCATTTGTTGAAAAAATTTTTACTACGATTTTCCATAATTACACGTTTTTTCAAATTATATTGCAAGAAATTGGAATGGAAACAATATTACATTTTTTTAAAATTCTCTTAAGATTATAATTGTTTATATTATAAACAAATTTAATGAACAAATGCACTAATCAGGCATTTCTGGATTGAAAATTTCATTTTTTTCCTATGTCTACTTTTTTAGTTAAGAAGTTCATGATAACTTCAACAAAATTCATAATTGTTTGAACAATTTTATGATCTTTCTACACAAATTTCATAAAAAATGCATTAATCAGGCATTTGTAAACAGAAAAATTAGTTTTTTCTATTTCAACTTTTTAATTAGGAACTGCATGATAACTTCAACAAAATTTATAAGTTTTTGACCAATTTCATGATTTTTTTGTACAAATTTAATAAACAAATAAATTATTTGGTCATCTGTTGTCGGAATTTTTTTTCTTTTTCGATGCCATTTTGTTTCATTGGGAAATTCAAGATGATTTGATCAAAATTCATAAATGGTTGATAAATTTTACATTTTTTTAACAACAAATTTAAGAAAGAAATACATTATTCGGGAATCTGTCGATGAAAAAATGATTTTTTTTTCGATATCAGTCTTTTTGATTGGAAGTTATTGATCCAGTCGCCATTAACACTTCTGTATGCACAAATTGGTCCCCCAGATTACTCTTTTTAAAAGATCGAAAAAGGGCCTCTGATTATGAATATCTTGGATAGGCTTGCAAAATGTGGGTCAATTTTCGTTTAAAAATTTTTTAAAAACATTTCATTATTTATAGACAAAAAATGTATAAAATAATTTTTAATATGGCTAATATTGTATTGTGCGCCATTCCACCAACCACTCTGGAATTGGCTCTTTCGAGCCAAAGTCCTCTGGTTTGGACGGGTGGTCGACAGTAACTGAAGGGTCTCGGAAGAGTCGAGATGGGTGAGAGAGAAACTGTTGATTTTCTCTGAAAAACCTCTCTCTCCGCTCTAGACTTCTCATAGCGTCAGAAAGTATCCGTATTCTCTCAACAATATGCTGCCCGATGGACAGCTGTTTTGACTTCTTAAGTGTGTGATAACAGGCGCGGTGTTCGCGCCAAAACTTTTGAACCTTGACGGTAAAATTCCTGCCAGATGTGATATAGTCAATCACACACTAAATGCGGGACGCGTACTGTCTTGCCTAGCCTATCTTTATGGCGAGTTGATGCATTCGTCTTTTGATCTTATGATCAACCGTTGGTTTTGTTGTACGGTTCGCATCGGCCAAAGCTCTCGCTGCATTATACACACAATAATTGATAGCCCAGAGGTCGAATTTATCGGAAAAATGTCCACGAAGCTCGTCATCCATTTCAGCCAGATCTTAGGCTTGAGAGAGTTGATGTTTCTCCTGGTCATAAAGCATCGCTCTGGGTCTATCGGATGCCTGCCCGCGGTTCGTCTAATTGTCGCCTCTCTTTCTCTGTTGCCGGCTTGTTCTAGCTGTGTTAGAGTAGGTATTCCGCTTACATAGCCTTTTTTTGGAGCAGTTCGGCATGGTTTCGCGAACGTTGATGCGAAAAGTGCAGTAGCTCCGGGTGTTTCTCGCACCACAGAGCATGCAGTCGTGCCATGTAACCCCGTTCAGGGGCCACACTCGCATCGTAGCACTCTAGCAAGTCGTGATTCAGTCGCTCCGTCCACCTAAACGTCCCGAGATTCTGCCGATCCATCGCACTGAATTCATCTTCATTGGCTCCCCAAACTCTAGAGTGGTCGGCATTACTAGCCGACATATTGTCGGGAGCTCTGCGTGTTCTGTTGTTTTGAATCGCACTTACTACAACTATGTTTGGTGTTGTGATTGTCGTTCCCACGAGAAGCTAGGGAAAGGGGCTCGTCCATCATTGTAGAACCCCGCATGCGAGGACAAGGCTGCGTAATCTTTGAGGTCGCCCGATATTCCAGAGTCACCGCTCTAGACACCCCACCCAGGTATCATTCAGCTTTCGGCACGGTTTTCACCCCTCCGCTTGGGGGTTAATTTCTTCGGGATCACTCCTGGACAATTGTCCGCGACTACCTATTCATTTTTGTAATCAAATTCAGCAGAAACCCTTGGTACAGGGACCCTCACTCCGCAACCCGAGGACGCGTTCGGTGGCTTTGTCTAGGCCCTTCGGTTTGATTTGTTACTAAAAAATGATACAGAATTAGAAATGCAAGCATAAAAATTTATATCTCGGGACGCACGGTAGAAGTGGAACATCGAAAAAATGTTTAATTGGAATGAATTCATGGAATTTACGAAACTCAAGAAATTGGAGTTATTCCCGGGATTCATGGAACGAATTCATGAAATTCAATGAATTCGTGAAATTCAATTTTTATTGCAATTAATGAAATTTAAGGAATTTCATAAAATCCTGAAATTTCACGAAAAAATTAAATTATACGAATTTCTTAAATTTGATGTATACGCACGTTCAGCCCACTTCCTTGCAGAAGCGTGAAACCAGTAAAAACAGTCTAGTGACATCAGTTGTTTCGCGCTTCGCACTCGATTACAGTATGCCCTAAACGCGAAATTTTCAAAATTATGTTGGTCTCTATTATATTAATTGTATGCTATATTAATTTATGCATCTTGGTCCGGGACATCTGTTCTAGACGAAACATTTTCCCGTTAAACATTTTATTACTCACAATAAAAGGTATTTCTTATCTACTTATCTTGTAGTATTTTCAAAGCTTAGTTCATTAAATTGACCAATATAATGAAATAAATATTATGATGAAACTCAAGCAGATGTAATACATTTGCAACATTCTTATCGTACATTTAAAACTAGTGAATGACATACGCATTTATCAGTGTACGAGTATGCAGAAGAGGAAAGGATGGGTCAGAAAGACTCGACAATATCTCGCTGACCCGTCGAGCCTCTTCAAAGATTTCTCGGTTTCTGTAAAAAATCCACTCAAGCCCGACGAGGGAGAGACTTTTTGGAGAGAGTTATACAAGATCCCGAAAACACTGAAATTGAACGAAAACAATAAAAATATCTTCTGCTCCCAGGAGCTTTGCAACAACCTCATAACATTTGATATCGAATATCCATCAATCACTGTCGAAGAGGTGACAAAAGCACTCAGGGACATGAAGAACTTTTCTGCTGCAAGACCAGATGGTATTAAGAACTTCTCATGAAAGAAGTTTACTTCTAAGCACTAAAGCCTGGCTCGCATCTTCACCTCATATTTAATGTTATAGATACCCATTCCGCAGTGGCTAGAGTTAGGACGCACTGTACTCGACCTGTCGGTGGCCTGGATAGTTTACCAGAAAACTTTCGATTTCACCTCTCACAGGCTTATCATCTGTCTGTTGGAAAGCTTGAAGGGCCACTCACACACTGAAATGTATAGAGAGATGGAGGTCCCTTTAAAAAACTAGATTTCCCAACTCATCTAGAAACTATCAAATTCAGAGTGCTTTATATATGGTCAAGAAGTACACGGTAGACAATGGCATGGACTTTAGATTGGAGAAGTGTGCCATGATTAATCTGAGGAAAGAAAAAATGGTTGGTTTTGCCAATGAACCTAAGCTTGTTGATGTAACATCAGAACGTAAGATCAGTGACGGAGTCTCTCCGAAGCAGATACAAGCATGTTTTTCGACAACGTCGAACAACGTATTTGCGGCTAATATGCTTGCCGGCCCGATTCTACTCTACTCGTTTGAGGTAGCTCCATGAACGAAGAACGAGCTCACAGCCCTTGACACGAATGGTTCAGAGTAAAGCAGACATTATTGCAAATCGCAGAGATACTCGCCTAAAAATGGTCAGGAAACGCGAGATGACTGACAAGCAGCGTTCCTTTACAAAGCTGTGGAGCAGGCGGACGTGACTTTTGGCCTGAATTTTAACAACAGAAGTGAGGAAAGTGGATTACAGCATCAATATGCCGCACTTCTACAAACCAAAATAAAGAAATCAGTGGTTCAAAATTTCCGCCATCAACTACTTGAGAAGAAACTGAACGGAAACTTTCACACAAATTTAGAAAATCAGTCTTTGTCGACGGCGCAAACTTTTGTTTTCCTCAAATCACCAAGACTTAATTCAGGTAGAAGATCTCTGAGTTTCTAAACTATTACTAGTTCATAACCTTAAAGCCATACCCACAAGGCAAAAAATATGCAAAAAGCGTTGGGCTAAGAGGACACCCTTGTCTCAACCCCCTATCCATCCAGAAACCCTCCGAGATTCCCTATTAACCGAAGGGAACGAACCTTTTAGATCTTTAAAAAACGCATACACTTTCGCACCCTTTTTATCTAATTCTCTATTAACCACGTGCTGCAAGACGTGAATATTTTCGATAGTACTCCTTTCGTCCCTAAAGCCTGCCTGCGTCTCCGGCAATATTCCTTTCCCCTGAACATCCTCCCGCAACCTATCTGCAAACACCATCGCGTATATTTTGTATGGAGTATTCATTAGTGTAAGTTCTTTATCATTTCCCTACCTCTGCCTATCTTCTTTTTTATAAAGTGGTACGATCAACCCCTCCCTCCACCCTCTTGTAAATCCCACACTTCTATAGTTTTTTTAATAACCCCTTGAGCCTCTCGCTTACATCTTGTGTGCTAAACAGCGACGCGTCGTCCATTACCCCCTCCAACCCTGCTGCTTTAGACCTTTTCAACTTCCTTATCTGCTTCTCTATCCACAAATACCCACCTGAACGCCTTGACTCTATTGTCTCCAACTCCTTTCTCTCTACCCACGTCTCTGCCAGTCCCAAAGTGTCTAATTCTTAGATATACCTCCGGAAATCTTCATATTTTGTCCTTGCACCTGCTAAGTTCTAGTATAGCGCCTTCACTACTCCATCCTCATGCCTTATCCCCACCTTGCCCTTAACATCCTATTTGCTGTGTAGAAGCTCTTCCCCTCTCTTTCTTTCCCGCTCGTTAACTTCAATCCTCTTACCAAAACCTCAGATGCCGTCGGCCAGGCTATCGACAACGCCAGCTCAAGATCCATTTCCGCGTCCAATTTTAGTCCAAATGCTG
Organism: Belonocnema kinseyi; assembly: GCF_010883055.1. NCBI lineage: Eukaryota > Metazoa > Arthropoda > Insecta > Hymenoptera > Cynipidae > Belonocnema > Belonocnema kinseyi. The sequence goes on along the minus strand of NC_046659.1, from coordinate 22,119,730 downwards.
GTCTTGTACCCACCACCAGCGCGCTCATTTCAGTAGCAAGATGTAAGAAGCAGCATTCCTGCTGTCGCTAATCTCCATCGCCGGAAGATAGTTGCTGGAATTGCCACCTATTTGGGCACATTTATCAGGCGTGTCAGGTGTGTTTAAATACAGGCGAGAGGGGACGGGACCCCAATTGCCCCTTGCGCAGGAGCACCATCCTCGCTCGAACCCTGTGCCTGCCCAACAACCGCTTCTGCCACCCTATGTCATCGGCCGCATGACCCTGTACGTCGATCACCCGATGATAATCCAGGCTTTGGCCGATGCTGTGCTGAGACGGCCAGACTTTAGATTTCCCAGCCAATCAAGGAAAGACTTTGGCTTGCCCAGCCAATCAAGGAAAGACTTTGAATTGCCCAGCCAATAAAGGCAAGACTTTACATCGCCCAGCTAGTCACGGCAAGACTTTGAATCGCCCAGTCAGTCAAGGCAAGACTTTGAATCGTCCACCCAGTCAATACAAGACTTACGATTGCCCATTCAGTTAAGGCAAGACTTTAGATTGCCCAGCCAATCAAGGAAAGACTTTAGATTGCCCAGCCAATCAAGGAAAAACTTTGAATTGCCCAGCCAATAAAGGCAAGACTTTGTATCGCCCAGTCAGTCAAGGTAAGACTTTAAATTGCCGAGTCAGTCAATGCAAGACTTTGAATCGTCCAGCCAGTCAAGGCAACACTTACGATTGCCCAGCCAGTTAAGGCAAGACTTACGATTGTATGTCCAATGAAGGTGAAACTAATTGCTTGTATTCTTATGGGAACGTTCGCGCTTCATGTCAAACAATCGTTGAAGAGACTTTCCTTTACGACTAGTAGGGTCATTATAATTTCTTTGCAAAGACCAGCAATAGTCGGCCATCATTCTTACATTGCATCGACCTTGATAATGTTGCTCTTTTTGGTGAAAGTCTTGATGAAAGCGTTCGTCCATTTCTTCACTGAATACTCCAACATTTTCTGGGAAATAATCCAAATGAGATTTGAGAAAATGTAATTTCATACTCATCAAACAACCTAATCTTTAAAAATTCTTTAACATACTAGATACAATAGTTCTAAACTTTGGATCTCGATTATTCCCTAAAAATTTATGTACAACATCTTTGAAACTCAACCATGCATCCTTTTCAATAGATGTCATGGTTTTGATAAAGTCATCATCTTTGATAAGTTTTCTTATGTGTTCAGGGCTTTCAGAAATTGCTTCATCAACCCTAGTTTTACATGGAGTGGTTCCAATAACACTTTCTTTCTGCCAACAAGACTTGCATAAACAACATTATACTGACCAAGTGTCCACTCTAATCTTTCTGGCCATTTCTCCGTTCTACAATGTTCATCCCTTGCACGACTGATCCAAAGGCAAAGAAAACAAGGATATTTATTTTTTCCTGATTGTAAATCTATTATAAGATTTATCATTTTGAATTCACCACAATTAAGCCAATTATGGACATTGTATTTTATGCTTATCACGAGTAATTGTAAAGTATCATAAGATTCTTTCAGTGTAGTTGAGTGACCTACTGGAATTGTAGCATACTTATTTCCATTATGTAATAGTACTGCTTTCAGACTTTCTGTAGACGAATCTATGAAAAGACGCCAATCCTCTGGCGTATATGAGTTTATTTTATATAAATTAATGAGTCCTTCGATATTATTACAATACACAATCCCACTCTCCATTGAAAAGTACTTGATAAACTTTTCTTCTCTATTTCTGTCAACAGTTACTTTAGTGCCAGGTAACAATAGTTTCCTCTCTTTGAGTCTTGAAGCGCAAAGCTCAGCTTTATCTTTTGGAAGACCAAGGTCACGTATAAAATCGTCTAATCCGTCTTGGTCAAAAAATTTGGGACTTTCATCATCTGATTCTTCCCAAGAAGAATCTTCAGTTGCATTAGGATCATCAATATCCATTGATTCGTGAGTTGATAGGTCACTTTTGTTTTCATAGTGATTTCTAATACCAATCTTAGCTGGTGTAACGCTTTGTACATCAGGGTAAACGATCTTCTCTAAATACTTTTCAGAAAAACCTCCTGTTTTGCATAAGCAAATGTAGCAATCAGTATCATGATCGTTGGGCTCACGCTAAACAGGTGTTTGAATAACAATCTGCGTCTTGGTACTTTCATCTACCCAATTTGACAAATTTAATCTACAAGCATGACAAATTGAGGTTGGTACCGACGGTTTATCCCAATTTTTCATTAAAGTCCCATAACAGTTGAAGTATGACGTTTTTATCGAATCATTAATTGATCGACGGTATTTCTCCGTTTCATAATTTCCACAAACGTGACAAAACGTATTAACTTTCTTAGCGTAAGGAGCTTTTGAACTCATTTTTTTCTTATAATGAACAGTAACGTGGAAAATTTAAAACTCACTATATACAAAAATCACGATCGACACGAAATGTAACCGCTAGACAGATTTCAAATGCAGAAAGCTAGGGATCGAAGACTGTCTGCGTCGTAGAACGGCGCGCACATACAAGCGAATGTGAACATTAGAATGCACACAGAGTGCACAGTAGCATTCCGCGCAGTCCGTTTTCTTTTGTTTCATCAATGTGCGAAGTTTGGTTCCAAACGACTGCACGCTTTTTTGTTGGTACTTTGTGCGGGATCCTCTGTTCTTTTTAAAGCCCTAAATTGTGGCCTCTATATTGGATCTTCTAGGGTTTACAACAAAAAACTGACACCGGCAATAGAAAGGGTATCCTCGAAAACCACTGAGATAATATTTTCAAGAAAAAATATCGTACCTTCAGCAATAGAGAATGCGTTGTATAAATCTGAACACCTCTGCGCTAATGGGTTAAAACGCGAAAATAAAAAATATCAAATTACAATATTTTGGTGAAAAATAAAGATATCCTAATAAATCAAAGTAGGTTTGAAAGGGGAAGATTAGTAGTTTCAAATTCCAGTTTAGCTTTTGTGGTAGACATTTTTCTTGTTCGTTTACATAACCTCAAAAACAGCTGAAAACGCGTTTTTTGCACTTTTAGGTTAGGATATTTTTAAAATCTGACGTACAGGAGCAATTTTGAGCTCGGATTCGGATTCAGCGCATCAAAATCCTTCGGAAATGTTAGGTCTGGTCTCTGGCTTTACAATTTGTCGGCCTGTGTAATTAAGTAAAAGATGTAAAATTTCTTTTCAACATAAATATAACACTACTGATAATTTAATTTAATTATTTATTTTAAATGATCTGTTAAATTGACTATATTAAAAATATTAAAAATTATATATATTAAAATAACAAAAAAGCAACACACAGACGTTCGAGAAAATTTAAAAAGGTTTTAAATTAAAGTATACACTGTAAAAAAAAGGTAAATTTATATCCTGCGACTATGGAAATTATTTGATCGGTGTAGCACATGGTAAATAAGTAGAATTCTGTAAAAATAAATATTTTTCTTCTCAACCTGCATCAGCCATGAAGAAATACATGCAGGACGTAAATTTCCAGTCGTCGGACGTGAAAATAGGTACGGGTGATAAGTCAACACGTACAGTCAAAATGATATTTTGAGGCTAGGTCTCCCTAAACTTTTCCGTTATATTTAAACAATCTTTAGTGTGAATGAGAATACCATTTTATATAATTATATAGTATTATATATAGTAGTATATTATATATAATAACATTTTTATACAGGGTGCGTCAAAAGTTCCCGCACATTTATGATTTTGCATAATAATGTAAAATATTAAATTATATTCAAATCCTTTTACTGAAATACTTTATATATACACATAAATAAGAAATTATAGGAATATCTCAAAATGTCCACCATTAGCAGAGATACAAGCTTTTCCAAGGTGGCCACACGATTGAATATTCTAATTTCCTTGACAGTTCCCTGACATTTAGACGAATTTCCCTGACAGGAAATTATTACAAAAGCGAATAAGGTTTCAATAATGTGCCAAGAAAAATAGTGAAACAAGATAGAAAAATGTGCTTTACATGGCAGTATGGATAAATTAAAGTCAGACAACTTAGCGGCGTCACTAACGAAAAACAAAATATATAATGGATATTTTATGCTATTTTTTTGTTGCTATTTTTCATAACTATAAAAACTTTGTTTTTCTCTATTAGTTTTTGAGAAAATAGGGCGGCGCTATCGTGCCGTCAGCACACTCTACAAAAATCATGAAATTTAAAAAAATGACTAGGTTAGATTTTTGGCTATTTTTTGGCTTTACAATGCGCTGTGAATCGCTTTTGTAAAATCAACCCCCATTTAAAAAATTACCCCTCGCAACGAAAAAAGGCTATTTTTAAGTATTAAAAAATGACTACGCTAGATTTTTTTGCTATTTATCTGCTTTCCAATGTGATATAAAACACTTTTTCAAATTAACCCTTATTTAAAAAGCAAACCTCTGTGCTGCAAAAACGTATTAAAAAAAACTTAACGCCCCACGTAAATTTATCACCTTACGTAAACTTATTCTGTCCCACGCCGACCGAATAATTTCCATCATCAGATGCAGTAATTTTAAAGTTGACTGCAAATTGAACCTTTGTTTTATTTTCACATTCTTAACTGAAGTAAAATCACACATCCGGGTTTAAAAGGGCCTATGACCATTGTCCAAGGATGGTCCCAAAGGAACTAACCCCCAAGCGAAGCTTTAATAACTGTGCATAAAGCTGAAGTGCCCCTGGGCGAGGTGTTTTAAACAATCACTCTGGGATACCGGACGACATCTCAGAGTGTGAAGCCTTATCCTTGCATGCAGGGCCCTGCAAGAATGGATGAACCCCTTCCTTAGCTGCTCGTGGGAACAACGACACCACCAAAAAGTTATATATGAGGTTTAAAACGATCGAACGCGCAGAGCACCCAACAATGTGTCGGCAAATAGTGCCGATCACCCTCGAGTACGTGGTGCTGAAAATAATTTAGATGGTAATACGACGACGAAACAGCGAAACACCCAGATTGCGTAGACGAATCAACTCAAGGATGACTTGCCAGATTGCATGTACACTCTGTGGTGCCAGAAATATCTAGAGCTTCAACACGTTTCACAACAGTCATCGCGAAACCAATGTACCTACCTCTTGAAAACTGGATATGTGTGCGGAGCGCTTCCAAAAAAAACGGCTTGAACAAGCTACAGACGAAAATGAGAAAGCCCCCTTGAGACCAACCTCGGAAAGCAGGCACCATCTAGACCATCGATTGTTCACATGTTTGTGGCACTGCTGAAGAGGTGAGAAAAGCACTTAGGGACACGAAGAACCTTTCCGCTACAGGATTAGATGGAATTAAAAATTGTTTATGGGAGAAGTTTACCCTACACACCAACATCTGGTCCGCAATATACTCCTGCTAAAAAAAAGGTAACTTGTCTAACCCAGAGAATTACTGTTCAATATTTTCTATAAAACCACTGTAGAAGACATTTTTGTCCGACCCCTCTTGAAAGAACGCCATTGCATGCAAGTGAGAATATGGAGAAAATAATTTTTTTCTTTAAGACAATTGCATCGCTGGACCTCACAGTCTCCCTTCTGCTAACTACGCCATTTCTTCCTTTCACTTATAATTTGAAATTGTCCAGAACACCAGCCATCCTTTATATGCTTCACACGCTCGTTTTCAAGGATACGAAAGAAAAGTATCGTGTGCATTAAGGGCGTCAAAATAGCCTTCTTTGCGCCCTTGATACACAATGTACTATTACAGCTGTCCGAAACAACAAGATTGTTCGAAGAATTACGCCTGTGTTCGAAAAAAGCTCGAAAGGCTGCAGAAAAAACCTGCTAATTGACAAGGGCGTCTGCAAAAAAGCAACAGCCCAGCAGCGCGCCCTGTCAATGGCCTAGATTGACTATCGAAAAGCTTTCGATTGAACCTCTCATAGACTTATCATCTGTCTATTGGAGAACTTGAAGGTTCATCCACACATAGTGAGATGCATAGAGAGATTAATGCCCCTTTGGACAAATAGATTTACTACATCATCTGAGAATTATCGTGTGACAACGAACAACCTTACCATCCAGAGGGACGTCTTTCAGGGCGATACTATACGCCATCTGCCTTTTTGGATCACACTTCTGCTTCTATATTTCGCACTACGAAATTCTTCTGGATACCTCTGTGGCGACACTAATAATCGAGAGCATGAGGTCATTTATATATTTTATACTCTTAAAAAGCCGCGGAGCAGGCAGCCGAAACCATTGGTGAAATGTTTTTAAAATGTATGGAATTATTTTGTATTACCAACCGTTGCAAACCAGCCGTTGCATTTTAAACCGAAAAAGATTAAATTTCTAACAAGAATTGAATTTTCAATAAAATAGGCAAATTTTTAACCAATTAGTTGAATTTTCAAGCTAATATAAGTATTTCAATTAAACGTACATGAATTTCTATACGTTCAAATTAACAAAATAGTGTTTTCCAATTCTATTATACGTTTCTTTTGATAACCTATTATTTTCAATATTCAAATTCAAATAAATATTCAACACTGTTTTTGGTTTACAAAGCCATCAATAAAATATCGTGCATTGGAACGTTCAGAATCTTAAGCACACTCCGATTATATTATTCTTAGACTGTTTAGAAATCATAAACTTAAACTTCAAGAATCGAAATTATGAAATGTCATTATTAATGTAAAATAAAAGTGACCACAATTTGCTCCGAAAGAAATTGTTTTTCCGAATTTAGATAAAACCGTTGGAAGCAAATGACTGCTATCCGATTCCCGATAAAGATTATCTGTTATCGGATAATTGCAGTTTTTAATTTTTGTAACGCTTTCATCCAACTCCACATAAAATATATCTCTGGGATTTACTGTGAATGTATGATAAGGCAATAAAAGTATTTTGATTTATTTTATAAAGTTTTCCCACTTTTTCAATCTCTTCATTTTTATAATACATTGGCCTATAGATATAGCATTTTTTATTTCAAATAATCTGCTTTCGTCCGGGACTCAACTATTTTTCAAAAATTCGTCTTTTTATTGAAATAAGAATAAATTTAAAAATTATTTGCATGTGCACTATATTGAGGTTAAGGTCATTTTTCAGCTGTCATTCCGATAATGTAGGTCCCTGTGATACCGATTCTCTCCGTAGCACTCAAGAATAATTACGGGAGAGAACTTCAACGCACATATCAAAATTAGAAAAAATACATTTTTTTAAATTAACCCACAAAAAAGAGTGCGGGGACGTCCGTTAGCATGTTTGCTATCATTCCCCAGATTTTGAAGAAAAAATATTTATTATTCTAGGAAAAAAGGCGAGGGAACCTAACACTGATAAAATCGATACTAATTCCTAAGCGCCACACAAATTAATCAAATTTAGCAAAATTAATTTTTTTTAATTAACCCACAAAAAGAGTGCGGGGATGTCCGTTAGCATGTACGCTATCAATTCCCACATTTTTAAGACAACATATTTATTATGCTAGAAAAAAAGCCGGGGGAAACTAAAACTGGTAAAATCGATAATTTCCTAAGTATCGCATGCCCTTCATAATTACAATTTTCGTCGAGTATTTTAAAACCGTTTTTCAATTTTCCACAATTTCTTCATTTTTATAATACATTGACCAATAAATATAGCATTTTTCTGATTTCAAGTAAATGTTTAGTTATTGATCTAAAATTAAATTCGTCTTATTGTCCAGGTAAATTTGGGCATTAAGCCGTGAGTGCATGCATACGGCTAAGGGTTTTGATTTAGGGAATTAGAAGAAAGAAAGGTCGACGCAGGTAGATTATTCTACTTACCGACATTAGGCCTATTGCCCGGACATTAGGCATAATTCTACTCTGGCGTTAAAATCGCCCCCTATGAAGATAGCGCGGTCTGGAATTCAGAAAGAATAGATTTTGTATTTCCATAAAACTTCATATTTTTTCAATAGTACCAATTTTCCGAACATGTCATCGCTTATGCGATGTATTTTGTCTAAAAGTATCAATCCGGCTGTGGTGAATTTGATAAGTATTGTTCGTGTCCCCGTTTCTTTTCTAAATCTTTAAGCTGCTTCAATGTTATCTTCGATGATGTTTGCATTTGTTTCAAGCAAATCTATATTTTCATTCGCAGTATCCTTCACATTAAATAGGAGTAGATCTTTCACTTTTTCTCTTTTACACGAGAACTCGAGATTTCTTTCACACGTACTGAGATAGGTTTTTTAGATCCTGGTTGGTGGTCATTTTAGCAAACTCTACGCACACATATTAACGAAATCGGGCAATACACTTCATCACAAATTTATGTGTATCCGAACAACGGAGCTACTCGAGTTTACGTGCGCGCTCGACACTGGACAGCGTGTGAATTCAAGAACCATAATGTATAATTTTCATAATGTTTATAAGATAGGAATCTGCCATTTTTAAATAGACAGTGTCTATTAATGACGACATTTCTTTATGAATAGCCCAGATCGTTTAAATTTCTTTAATTTTATTTGTTTTCAAATTTGTACACTATTTTGTCATTAATTTTTCCTCGTTCGATGTTAAAACTATTTAACGTCATTCTTACGACAAAGAACGAAGAAACGCATAGTAGAACTACCGAAAAATATCAATTTTCTGATCTTCTTACTTTTTCTCTACAGGCCTCCCATTATATGAAACCGGGCTATTACAGTCCCAACACTAATCACAGCCCTATCCGACGCTCGACTTTTGCTGTAGAAACCCTTTTCAGCGTTGACGCTTACTTGACGGGTAGAACTCATCCGTTATTCGCCACGCGCTGCCACAACCATCCTGTTCCATAAAATAAATGAGTCTCATGGGGTTTTCGATGAATTCATTTCACAAAATTAGTACTAATAATTCTTTGCTGTATAAATGACATTTAAAACAAAATTTAATTCTTTCAATTCTAAAACAAAATATTAAAAAGAATATGTTTTAAAAGTCACCTATTTCACTGTTTCTACAGGGGCCTTCAGCGAGGGGACATTTGATCCCAAATAATCATTTGCAGGATGTCTCGCTGCCACCACTACGTCGCGTCACTCAGCACGGAAAAATTCCGTCTCACTCTTTCAGTTGAGTTGAAGCTCGTGTTGGTGGAAACGAGACATGTGGCAAATGAGTATTAGTATTAGTAATAAGCTGAAAATTGATATCAAGCTTTCCTAATAAGACTATTAATGAACCTGTTAAAGTATGATGTCGTTTGAACAATGGCTGTACAAATTTATATTGAAAAATGGCAGCGATTATCAGTTTTTTCGAGTTTATATCTGAAGCGGCTAATTTAAACAAAATTGAGGTCCAACAGAAAAATGTGAAAAATTCTTTCCTCTATAAAAAAGTTTGTTCTCTTTTTTACATAAAAATAATAGTTTTATTATTAATAGTGAATATTTCTTGAAAGTTGCGTTTTTTCCTGAAATTTTCAACTATTTGTCTACTTTTCACTTGGAGTGAGTTAATAACACATCTCCACAAAAAAAAGTTGTCAGCCCCAGGAACGAGAATAGACTTACCCTACGTTTCTGAGGTCGCTGAAACCGAATCCGAAGCCGGTTTAGCTCTATCACGTTACATTTCGTCCCTAAGTTCAAAAAAGATTGAAAATCACTCATTTCGGTTGAAACATAGTTCCCGTTTATGAAAAGTGGTCATATTATATGTTTTTGAGGTGCTCGAGTCGTCCAATTTCTCGCTTAGCGAAAATTAAAATCTAGACGAAAATCAGGTGATGCATGCATCTTTGTTATTTTGATAATGCTGAACGAGATTTTCTCGAAGCATGATATTGTTTCTTGAACGAGTGACGAAATCCAGCTACTTCGACAGATTCTGTGAACGATGACAACTGGCCTGAAAGGGGATGTGTAGAATGATTCGTATCACTATCTGTTGGAGTATCGAGGTCAGTAGGAGCGTACTACCTTGCTGGAGTGCATTAGAGTGTGAGGATGAAACCGTAGTGTGTCCAGCCACGAGTTGACTTTGCCCCCGGGAAAGTCGTAAAACCCTCATACTTAGCCCTGGGGAGGTATAAGGGTTTTCACCCCCAAGAGGAGAGACTCACCTGTGATCGGACCAGGATCCCTAATGTGTGGGTCTATCATATACTCATATCACTTGTGAATAAAACAGAAAATCCTCAACTCGACAATATAAAAGTACTAAATCACAAGTTGATCTTGAAGCTAGCACCTCAAAACATCATTGTAAAAGAGACCCTGATTTATTCTGCTACGTACGCATTAAATTCTATCCACCAAAAACTCTAAGGACAATTTCTGATCAGACCAGAACAATTGACGAAGATTGTTATGATCTCACAATTGCTGATCAGGATAAAGAATGGGTGTCACATAAAATGTGCGATTATTGTAAAACAAAATTGAGTTGTTGGCATAAAAATAAAAACATTGAAGATCAAAAATTAAAAAGTCCAAGTTTATGGGCCGAACTCACTTATGAAGAGGATTACTATTTCTGCAAGAACGATGCAACTGGATTAAAAAAAGCAAGTTGTAAGCATCAAGTAAATACATATATAATTCCAATTAAAGTGCATGTCAAAACAAATATTTGATTTTTTGAAAATGTCATTAAAATTAACGTTAACCTTAAACTTAATTTGAAGTAAAAATGTATTTTTACAATCTTCTTAACATTTGTAACCTTTAAATCGCAGACTTCTATTTTCTCATTGGAAAATTTAAAGCAATATTTAGATTTCAAAATATGATTTGGCGCAACAATGCACTAGTATACGGTTTAAGAATTGATATTACGTATAAATTACAAGTTTTTTTTCAATATTTCGGAAACTGTGCTTAGTTAATTTGCAAACAAAAATATTTCTTTCCAATTTTCACTTTAAATTTTTCACAAGAATTAATATTTCTCGTTTCAATTATTGATGCAACTTGCATTTATTTGAATCCAAAATGAATTTAGGTTAATTAAGTAGTTAACCTTATATTTTTTGATGAAATATAAGTATGTTTGATATTTTCAGAGAAAAAAGCGTAAATCCTTAAAAATAGAAGAAAAGATTGATATTTTGAAGAAACTCGAAAGTGAGACCCAAAACTGCAAGCTCTGTAAAGAATATAAAGTTAGCAGTTCTGCAATTTCAACAATTCTTAAAAATAAAGAAAACCTTCTCAAACATTACGAGAAAATGAAACTTGTCCATGGTGATACAAAGCGATAGAGTTATTCGACCTGAATTTGAAACTCTAGAGTAGACACTTTATGCTTGGTTGTGTCGAAGAAGAACCTACGGAGAACCAGTGTCTGGGCGGCTTTTACAGGAAAAATCTACATACTGGCCAGTGACGGCTGGAATCAAATTTTAAAAAGACACACGGCCTTCGAACTCTCCATTTGAAAGGAGAAAAAGCTTCAGCGGACACAGAAGCCAGTGAGAAATTCAGCACGAGATTCACGCAGTTTCTTGGTGAAAATGATTACGAGATTGAAAATATTTACAATGCTGATGAGACAGGACTGGAATACAGGTCTTTGCCAGATAAAACTTTGGTTTTAACAAGCGAACAAGATATAGCTGAACGAAAGCCAATGAAGGAACGACTAACGATTATGGTGTGTGCTGATACAAGTAACTGGCATCGTATTCCTTTTTTGGTTATCAGAAAATCTGCAAAACCGAGATGTTTGAAAGCTCAGTCATAGCATCTGGAATATCAAAATCAAAAGAAGGCGTGGATGAACTCCGAAGTTTTTCGACACTGGTTTCAAAATATCTCCTTGAAAAATGTTCAGGAGGTGAAACCACTCACGGTGATTAATTTAAAAATTTTTGCATGATTCTGATTATTTAGTTTTTGAAATTAAAAATTTTATAAAATAATTACATTTTTCAGGATTATTTTATTACTCGACAACGCTCCCTCACATCCATCAGTTGAGGAGTTGAATGCTATCGACGAAAAATGTCTGGTGATGTATCTCCCTCCAAATGTCACTAGCTTGATTCAGCCAATGGGCCAGGATGTTATTTCGGCTATGAAACGACAATACAAGACGGGATTCTTACGAGATGCATTATCCCGTAATCATAGCACCAATAGTTCCTTTGTCCAATTGGTCAAAAAGTGGACCGTGCTGGACTCCATGTGTGTTCTCAAAGAAGCTTGGAATTTAGTAACACCGAGCACTCTTCGAAACTCGTGAAAAAAAAACTGATACCGACTCTGATAACAAGTGCTGTAGAAATACTTTCCAATAACAATCTTGTTGATCTACTCAATCGCGTTTTTGGAGATCTATCTTCTGCATTAGATGCAGAAAATTGGCTCGAAAAAAAAGCAGATTTGCCCGTTTTGGAAATCATGAGTGACGAACAGCTCCTAAATACGCATGGCGATCTTGAATTGCCCATACCGCAAGAACAGGAAACTGAATATAGTATCAATTCCGAGGAGAGCGAAGAACTCGAAAGAACTACCTGTGAATCCCAGAGACCGGAAACTATTTCGAATGCGGCACAGTCAATTGTTGACTGGACTCGACACCAGATGGAATTCACAGAGGAAGAACTCCTAAAATTTACCAAAGCCCGAGATCTCGCTCTTAATTTGCTCTCAAAGCCAAACTGAGATCTAGAAAATCTCTTACAGAATGTGAACGTGGGTTTATACTTTATTTTTTTAGATTGAAATTTTCTTAGTCAAAATAACTTCTAATTAAAAGAGAAATTTTTTCAAATTATTAAAAAATATATTAAAACATCACAAGTATTGTATATGTTCGTTATTAGCAAAAATTCGATGTGGAAAAATGTGCCCGGTTCAGTATTTATAAGGTTTAACCGATTATCCGTAGCGCTGCTCAGAAGATGAAGCTGCGCAATGCGCGTCTCTTAAGCAGCAGCCAAGACAACGAGGCCTGGTGAGAGTTGTCGTTGCGTCGTGTTATTCTGAGACCTGTCTAGCTCTCTATGATCTGGAGAGGCTGATGGAGGAAATCTCTAAAGAGATTGACGCGTTACCCCGCGAGGGACGCGCCCCTAGATTCAAAGACATCTTCACCAAGTTGGGGGCCATCGTGGTCGAGGCCGCGGATGTTTGCTCGAGAGACTGGTTTGCAGAGATGACTCCTACGTTTAGGCTCAAAGAGGGACTAAGTCTGGAGCTCAGGGGGATCGAACTCTGAGGACGGATTCGTGGAAGGTATACTCTGACGGGCAGGGATCCAAATAAAAGGAGAGTGTCTGGATCCTGGTAGTCGGACTTCCTGAATCCGCAATCAGAGCTCTTGCGGCTCTGGACAACCGGCCCTATTTGGGGGCAGGTAGGGTTACCTTCAGAGTGACCCAACAGGGCTCCTCAGCGGAAGCAGAAGCGTGCGGGGATGCCACAGCTTACTCGTTTAATGGCTGAGACGGGGATCTCCATGATCCAGATAAATTTGCACCACAGGCGCATGTCATTGATGCAGACAGGACTCGCCCTAATCCAAGAACCCTGGTTATACAGGGAAGCGAATAGCGGCTTGTCAGGGTGTATCACCATTTATAAGGGGCCGCTCGAGAAAGCGCTAAGGGCATGCATGGCTGCCAAGGGTATGGATGCGATTTTGCTGCCTAAGATTTGCTCCAGGGATCTCACTGTTATAAAGGTGAGACTCAGGGGTGGAAGCGGGGAAAGACTAGAGGTTGTAATTGCCTCGGCTTATTTCCCTGGCGATGCGCATGGATTCCCATCTCCCTGAAAAGTTGAAATTCTAATTCAGCATTGCCAGGAGAACAGGATTCCTCTCCTGTTGGGATGTGATGCGAACTCTTACCATATGGTGTGGGGGAGCACACATATGAATGACAGGGGAAGAGATTTAATCGAATGCCTAGCGGGCACTGAAATGGAGATTCTGAATCGAGGCGATACTTCCACATTCCAGATTAAAAACAGAAGTGAGGTCCTCGATCTAATTCTATGCTAGGAGCAGCTGAGGAGTAGGATAGTGGACTGGAGAGTCTCTAATGAGGAGTCTCTCTCGCAACACAAATATATATTGTTTTAGCTAAACCTAGGTAAACCAGTGGTTTCCAAAATCAGAAACCCTAGAAAAACACTCTCGGTCTCATATAAAAAGGAACTCAGAGGAAGGCTAGTGGAATTTCCCACAAACTGCGGCAGAATGGATGAGTTAGAGCACGCCGCGGATTTTCTGCTTATACTTCGTATGAAAACAATTGCAAAGAGAAAAGAGCGCTGTGCAATAGGGCAAAAAAAACTAAGTTTCCTTCAAACTGGAACATCTATAAGATCGCTCAGTATGAGTACAACAGAAACATAGGGAGGTATAAGCAGGAAGACTGGAGAGGCTTCTGTGAGGAATCGAAAGATATTCCGGAAACAGCAAGGCTCCACAAAATGCTAGCGAAAAAACCCGGAAGCACGCCACGGGCTTGTAAGGCTCGAAACTGGCGAGTTTCCTGAAGACGAAGAAGCAACGCTGAACCGCCTGATGGCAATTCACTTCCCGCGTTTTAAGCGAATTCAAACCGACCTAGAAGAGGAAAACTGGGGTAAGGAGTTGGAAAGGGCCGATTTAAGTTTCGCCTCAAAGGTCGTGGACAGCAAAAAGGTGGAATGAGCTGTGGGGTTCTTCTGTCCCTTTAAATCTCCAGGGGCGGATGGCATCTACCCGGTGCTTTTACAAAAAGGCCTGGAATTTGTCATCTCTGCTCTGACGAAGTTATTTAGGACAAGCATCGCTCTAAAACATGTGCCGTCGTCATGGAAGGACGGTAGAATGGCTTTTATTCCCAAACCCGGGAGGGTGGGCTACACTGCTGCAAAAGATTTCAGACCGATCAGCCTAACGTCTTTTATTCTAAAGACGCTGGAGAGGCTGGTTGAGAGATATATCAGGGATAAGGTACTTTTGGCCTCACCGCTGCACAGAGGGCAGCATTCTTTTCTGACAGGCTGCTCAGTAGAGACGGCACTCCATGCTGTTTTGGCAAAATTGGAGCAGCAGTTGAAACAGAAGGGGTATGCTGTGGGAACTTTCTTGGATATCGAGGATGCCTTTAGTAAAACCCCTCCAGAAGTCATCTGTCAAGAGTCTTTGAGGTGTGGAATATCAAATCAGCTGGTGAGCTGGATAGTAAGTATGCTACACCGAAGAAGACTCGAAACCAGATGGGGCGAAGGCCTAGTTAAAGGATTAGCACCACGGGGATGTCCTTAAGGGGGTGTCCTGTCGTCCCTCCTGTTGTGCATGGTAGTGGATGGTCTCCTTCGTAGGCTTAATAAAGAGGGGTATTATCCTCAGGGATATGCGGATGACTTTGTAATCCTAGTTAGGGGAGCTCGTCTGGAAACGTTGATGGGCCTTACAAGGTCATCGCTGCGCATCGTAGAGCTCTGGTACGATAGCTCAGGGCTCTCAGTAAATGCTGTTTTTTTTTTGTGGCGGGAGGCTAACGTTTTCAGACTGGGTTAAATATCTGGGAGTAGTCCTAGATAGCAAACTGAACTGGGCAAAGCACCTGGAGACACAATGCAGAAAATTCGTCATGACTTTCTGGATGTGTAGGAGAGCTTTTGGGTTAAAGTGGGGAATAAGGCTTAAAATGCTTGCATGGCTCTACTCCGCTGTCCTCAAACCGAGGCAATTGCTAGCGTTTAGGAGTCTGATGAAAGAATGAGGATTACGCCTACAGCAGCGATGGGCTTCACGCTCTGCGAAGAACCTCTACCCCTCGCGATAACTGCAAAAGCGGCACACGCGATGATCCGCCTGGCGAAAGTAAACAGATGTACTCGGAGGACTAGACAAAGTAGGCTCCCGAGTGACATCAGCTCACTGCCGATTCTTGAGATGAGGCAAGACAGAATAACAAACCGCTTCGATTTCGCCAAGGCTTTCCGCGTCTATATTTCAAGTAGGGATGCGTGGAAAGGAAATGGTAACCCAGCCCTTTAAGGGGAAATTTGGTATACGGATGGCTCCAGGGGAGAGGGAGGGCCAGGAGCAGGAATTAATGACAGTGCGAGGACGGAAGTGGCGGTCCCGCTTGGGAGACAAGCTACTGTATTTCAGGTGGAGGTCCTTGCTGTTCCTCGATGTGCTGAGATACTATTAGATGAGAACGCTGCTGGAAGACAGATTACGATCTGTTCGGAGAGTCAAGCGACACTAACTGCAGTGGGAAAACCAGATATAACATCAGAACTGGTTTGGGAATGCAAAAAGGCATTGAACCAATTTGTTAAAAAAAATTAAGTGGCTCTCATACGGGTCCCGGGTCACACAGGGATTAAGGGTAACGAAAAAGTGGACCAGTTGGCCATAAGCAAGTGAATACATATAGCCGGAACCAGTACTGGGACTAGCATCTTGCTGCATCGGTCTTGCCATCAAAAGCTGGATCCATACTAAGCACGGAGAATACTGGGAGCAGGTTCAGGGTTGCCGACAGGCGAAGTTCATCCTGGGCTATACGTGCAGAATGGACAGAGCCAGGGAAATCCTGGGTTTACCAAAGAAAGGCGTGAGGACAGTAGTTCAGATACTCACTGGGCATAACCGCTTGAACTACCATATTCACAGAATGGGGTATAACCTCTCTACAAAGTGCAGGAGATGTGGCAGGGATGATGAAACATCCTTGCATGTACTATGCTAGTGCCCGGCGTTGGCTAGGCTCAGGCATCACACCCTTGGGTCCCACTTCATGGAACCTGAGGAAGCTACAAGGCTGTCGGTGATTGACTGACAGGGCTTCATCAAGAGGCCTGGGGTCAACCACTGACAGCGATAGTTAAGGGTGTGGCACAATAGGCTTTATAGCTTGAGCACCAGGGGAGATTCATAGGGGGCTCCCTGCCCGTGATAAAACTATTTACCTAATGCTTAAATTGTTGAATAAATTACTTTCAGGCCTCGTGAGCTGTACAATTATTTGGTATGATTTTAAATATTATGCTGCCCTTAAATGTTCTTACAGACTCTTAAGGGAAAAATTAAGAGTCCGTTCTGGGAATTTTATGAATTTCTAGGATCTACGTAACTCTTATTACTGAGCTTATTAAATACAAAATTAGGATATAATCTATTTGATTCCCTTTCCATCCTATTGGATAATTTTCCGTATGACAACGGGTTAAAACCCCAATATGAGATGAACAAGTCTCGTCAAATATATCCCTAGATTGTAATCAACTTAATTCGCCTAGCCTCGTTGATGCCACTTTAGTTACGATTAATTTAGAGCGCCAATACTATTGTTCTTGAGTTCCCGTATAAAAACGGGTTAAAATGAACATCTAGCGTGGTTTTAATCATCCTCAACCGTGACATGTTACGGGTAGGGAAGAACAGTAAAATTACGTACAGTCCGAGATCCCGCTGCAAATTCGTCATGTATGATGTTAATGCAAAAAATCCAATTTCTTAATTGTATTGTTATTAATTGACCACTGGTGTAAACGGTTGCCATAGTGATTTTAGTGTGAAGTTAAAAAAACAATGCCAAAAAAGAAATTATTTATGGCTTTTTTTTTTAATTTGAAAACATATTGTTAAAGAATGATTTTTGTTTTTTCATGAAGAACTTAGTCACTGGTTCAATATAGCAACGGGCTGCCATAGTGTAACCCGTGCTGAATTTCAGTTGCCAGGTCAAAGTGGTGGCTTACCTTTGGACATTTCGCAACTATCGAGTTAATGGACGAATTTTTCATAGAAATGAAGAGCGTAAAATTTCAATCATTATGCAACGTGGTTGCCACGGCTCAGATGGTGCAAACGAATTGTTGCTCGCTTTGAAAAAAGACGCGCGGGGTAGCAAGACGACGACACGATCATTTTCGACTACATTCGAATGGACATTTTCGTGGCATATGCGTCAGTTTAATTTAGTGCAAGTAATCCCTGCAATAAAAAAGTAGTTTTTGTGACGCAAGAAAGCCAACATTTGGCAATATTTTGTAAAAGAGTATCATCAAACTCTGTTACGCTATCATCACTTTTTTCACACAAAACACTTCTTCATTGCAGGGATTACTTATACTTAATTATACTGGGGCAATTGCCACGAAAGTATCCAACCGAATCTAGTCGAAAACGATCGTGACGTCGTCTTGCTGGGCTGCGCGAAATTTTTTCAAGCTAGCAACAACCTGTTTGCACCAATGCACAGTGGGATGAAAATCACGACTCTGGGCAAATTGATTTTCCGACTACAATTTTCATCCAATTTAACCCGTTTTTTTTAAATTAGAGCTGATGAAAATCCGCATGATCTTATCAGGGCATATATTCAAACTGAGGCTCTATTTTTTTTTTCTTGACAAAAATGAAAAAAACCTTTTTTTTTACTTTTGAAGAGTGCGATTTCCAAGAGAATACTCAGATTCATTCCCAAATATCCAGAATAAGTAGAGAAACTATCCAATACAATTTTCCATTACCGTAGGGTGAATTAAAAAATGTATATAATTTGTTATAAACAAACAAGTGGATGCAAATGGTTTCATATGGTTTTACGGTATATGGTCCCTTCATTCTCACTGAATCTGCTTATATAATAACAATATCGCAATTGTTCAAACGATCTTAGTTAACAATTACATTATTCGGCTATTTTTCGTCACACAAACTCCGTTCTTTGGACGTATTTAATTGTTAATGACTAATTTTCGAATAATGTAAAGGGATTTGGATGAAGAATAACAACTGCCATTGTTATAAACAATTTCATGAACAATTACTCATCTTTTCTATTCGTCATGGTATGAATAGCGTTTTCCACTGAGAATCAACTGCAGATCACTAATTATGATACCCATTCATTATTTTCGATCATCCGATAACAATTGTAGATTATTTAAACAAATGTAATAAACAAATACACAGTTTGGCCATTTTTCGATATTCTTACTTCGTTTTCAGAACTGGATTAACTGTGAATGACCAATTTTTTAAACTCAATTGTAATCGGCATGAAAAATTTCATGAGAATAATATTAATTAGAGATTTGGAGATGATTCTAGGTGAAAAATGCTATTCATTCCATGACGAATAGAAAAATGAGTAATTGCTCATGAAATTCTTTATAACAATGGGAGTTGTTATTATTCATCCAAATCCCCTTATGTTATTCGAAGATCAGTAATTAGCCATTAAATACATCCAAGGAACGGAGTTGGTGTGACAAAAAATAGCCGAATAATGCAATTGTTAACTATGATCGTTTGAATAATTGCGAATTGTTATTATATGAGCAGATATGATAACTGAGTATCATTCACCAGCTCTATGGAGCTAATTCCATGGAAAATGACTATTCTTTTCGTCACCAATAGCTGAAGCCAAAAATTGTTTTCTTTATTTGTTTATGATAATGATTGTTTATTCATACAGCCTCACGGGTATGACACAAAAATTATTTTTGTTGATCAATTGAGGAAATCCAGTGAGAATCCAGGGACCATACACCGTAAAACCATATGAAACCATTTTCATCCACTTATTTGTTTATAACAAGAAAAATACATTTTTTAATTTATCCTACGGTACTGGAAAATTATACTGAATAGTTCCTCTACTCATTTTGGGGATTTGGGAATGAATCTGAGTGTTCTCTTGGAAATGGTACTCTTCGAAAGTAAAAAAAAATTTTTTATTTTTGTCAAGAAATAAAAAAAAATAGAGCCTCAGTGTGAATATATGTTCTGATAAGAACATGCACATTTTCATCAGCATTAATTTAAAACAAAAACCGTTTGAACCGGATGAAAACTGTAGTCGGAAAATCAATTTATCCAGAGTCGTGGTTTTCGTCCCACTGTGCAACGGAGCCATCGTAACCGCGTTGCATAATTAATGAAATTTTACGCTCTTCATTTCTATGAAAAATTCGTCCATTAACACGATAGTTGCGAACAGTTCAAAGGTAAACCACTACTTTGACCTGGCAACTCGACCTGGCAGCACGGATTACACTATGGCAACCCATTGTTATATTGAAGCAGTGACTGAGTTCTTCATTAAAAAAAATTATTCTTTAACAATATGTTTGCAAATTTTTTTAAAATTCCATTAATAATTGCTGTTTTGGGATTCTTTTTTGAACTTTGCACTAAAATCTCTATGGCAACCGCTTGCAGCAGTGGTCAATTAATAAGAATACAGTTTAAAAAATTTTATTCTTGCATTAATAGTATACATTTCAAATTTTTCTGCGGGATCTCGGAATCTTTTTCTTAATTTCCTTCTACTAGGCTAAATATTTAATTTTCTAAATAGTCCAATTCTTCCTGTAAGCATAAAGTTACCTCTATCTTATTGTATCGGGCCCAGCCGAGTTGATGAAAAAAAATCCCGGAAAGATTGAAGAGACAGATGCTTTTGCCAAGACGGTCTCTAGCGTTCGCCAAACCAGCAACGAATTCATGACAGGTCGGCAATTAGATCCAAGTAAATTATTAATGAACTTTTAAGGGAATGTTCATGAGGATTTTAATTAACAAAGTTAAAAGAAATAATATACTCTAAATATTCATTTTAATGATATAAAAAATCTGCCCACTGCGCGGACACATTCTTATCGCGCGCAACTTGCTTCGCTCACAAGTTTCAGCGAGCGTCTGTTGGATCTCACGCTTCGCTCTCGATAATTGGTCACCTGGCGCTTCGCACTCGGATATTTGTTCTTCGCACTTGGAATGCTTAAATGAAACTTTATCAAAAAGATCATTTTTAGATCTCAGTATTTATAGTTGTTTTCATATTCTGAATTATCTACTTATTTAAGTTTAGTTAAAGATTAAGTTTCTCAAAGCTCTGTAGGCTTTAAGGTACACATTCTCATCATAGCATCCGCGCTACACACTCTATTATATATTTTAAATGTATATTTATTTTCTGAATTACCTTAAAATTAATTTTAAAAAACTACAATCCTTTCTTCAGCTATTTTTCTCTATCTCACATTGTTATGCTAAAAATAAGATTTTTGTTTTCATATTATTTTTTATGAATAAAACAAAATATCATACAAGACTGCTTTCAGATTTTTACGCATCTTAGGTCTTTTGGCGTGATATTGGAACTTTCGATTTTCTGTATACTACTTTCAATACATAAAAATAAAATGGCGAGTGCTATTACAAAATAGTTGAAAGGAATTTGAATGTTAATGGTGTGAAATTTTGGACCATTCTAATACTTGCTCAATCATAAATGATTAGAATGTAATGAATTATAATAAATTTCCATCTCTTTTTTGGGTAAACAATTTTTGTCTGTCAATTTGTTTTCTAACCTTTTACCTTTTTCCCAAAAAATTTGCATTTTTATTTGTGAGGTCACTTTTATGAATAAAAACAAAACTACGGTTCCTATCAAAAAGTGAGTCAGGAAAAATGTGTACACTTGCTCAATGTTATTTTTCACAAATGAAAAAAACGACGCTTCCTATCAAGAAGTGATTATTAACAAAGTAGATATTTTTTGAGATAACAATTTTTGTTAATACATATTCTTTCTTACCCTGCAAAGTTTGGCAACAGAATGGAATTTTTTATTTTTCATTAATTTGTGTGCAATTAAAATTTCAATTTTCGATTTTACCAGAAAATCCAAAAATTTGTTATACTAATCTTGTAGGGCTTTCAAAATTAATTAATTTTGAAAATGCTATAACTGATAATTTTTTTTATCAAAAAAAGTAATTTAGATAAATTGTTTGGCTTTCTGAGTACTACGAATAGGCGTGAAGAAAATTTTTCAATTAAAAAAAAATCGTCTCAAAAATTTGGAAATTCTTTAACTTGAATTTGTATCCAAAATGGCTGGTTAAAGAACTGGACCTTTCTTTTAGGCCCTGCAAAAAGTGGGCCAAAGCTCGATTTGATACGTTCATTTTTTCGAGAGTTATCGTGTTTACGGACGGACGGAGACGCCAGTCAAAACTTGATTTTCGGATTTAGGGGGTCTCAAAACCTGGAGATCCGTTGAAAAACAGTGGTGTCAAATTTCGGACATTTCTAATACTTTCTCAATCATAAATGATGAGATTGTAGAAGAATTTAAGTCATTATAAAATAGTGAAAAATTTAATTGTTTGACGTCCAAGGAAATGCTTATTCTTCAATCCGTTTAAATGCGGAAGCTTAATAATCTAGTCCTGTAAGTACTCACTTAATGATAAATCTATCTGCCATTTTCTGCACATTATCGTCGCGCGCGTCTCGCGTCGCTTGCAAGTTTGAAAGCGCGTCTATTGAATCTCGCGCTCTTAGCGCTCGAATATTTCTGCTTTGCATTTAAAATTGTTGAATAAATATTTATCAAAAAGATCTTTTTTATATTGAAGTACGAGGGTGGATTGATAAGTTTCCGGCCTGACCAAGAGATGGCGCCACTAGGCCTACCTTGAGGTGGCGTTCTATAGTACCATCCTTAGATAGCT
>NC_046659.1:22090459-22097127 GCF_010883055.1 Belonocnema kinseyi | reverse complement strand
GCCTTGAAGGAGATTATGTTGAGAAATAAAAAAAAAATTCTTAAAAACGTTGTTTTTCTTGGTCAGGCCGGAAACTTATCAATCCACCCTCGTATTTATATGCGTCTTCATATTCTGAATTTTCTACTTAATTAAGTATATTTAGATTAACTTGCTCAAAGTTCAGTATCAGGGTGGCCACAAGATTGAATATTTCAATTTCCCTGACTTTTCCCTGACATTTAGACGAATTTCCCTGACAGGTAATTATTACAAAAGCGAATAAGGTTTTAATAATGTGCCAAGCAAAATAGTGAAACAAGCCAGAAAAATGTGCTTTACATGGCAGTATGGATAAATTAAGGTCAGACAACTCAGCGGCGCCACTAACGAAAAACAAAATGTCATATAATGGATATTTTATGCTATTTTTTTGTTGCTATCTTTCACAATTATAAGAAGTTTGTTTTTCTCTATTAGTTTTTTAGAAAACAGGGCGGCGCTATCTTACCGTCAACTCAGCGTTACCCTCTACAAAAATCATGACATTAAAAAAATTACTAGGTTAGGTTTTTTGCTATTTTTTGGCTTTACAATGAGATATGAAACAGGTTTTTCAAATAAACTCTTGTTTAAAAAGCAACCCTCTGTGCTGCAAAAACGTATTTAGAAAAAAGAAACTATCTAGATGTAAAATACTTATAAACTATTAACATAGTATTTTTAAAGCATAACTGAGGAGCAAAATTATTTTTCACCCATAATCATTACAAAAACAAACCCCCGTATTTGTATTTGAATACAAACCTGCAGACTGATGCCAAAAATTGTATACATTAACTGCTGGGATTTATGTGCTCTTTCTTTATTTTCCAATGACATATCAATCGCTTTTGTAAAGTTAACCCTTATATAAAAAAGCAAAACCCTGTAATGAAAACACGTATTGAAAAAAGTCGTTATCTACATATATGGAACTTACTTATAAAATAGTAAAATGGTACTTTTGAGCATGATTATTTCTCATCCCTAATCTTTACAGAAATAATCCCCATAATATATATGCTAAAATTGCAACATCTTTTACAAAATCATTTTCGAGTCTATGTGTGTATATTCAAAAAATATAATTGACCTTTTCCGATGGCTCTTTTAATGCCTTTAAACAACTTCCAGTACAACAAATTCTTAACAAAAAAAAGCCATGTTCATATCCGTGTGATTAGGGACGCCATCCCGTTCTGTACATAATTATCACATAATATCAAGTCGCCGTTTTATTATATCCTTCAAATACAGGGTCATGGTGTTCATTCTCATAAATATTCAACATTCGAACTTGTGAAAATTCTATTTTATTAAGTTAATTCGGTTTCTTGATTTTCCCAGCGGGTCAACATGTTAAAGCATTATGTTCCAACTACCCCAGGAAACCACCCCTAACGTGAAATATGACTAAGTTTGATGAGAAGACCTTTGAGAATCTTTTCGACTCTGCTACTAATCGAAACTCCTCGAATGTCGAACTTATCCAGGTAAATCAGTCACGTGGGTTGTCGACAGACCCCATGCTCTGAGGTATGAAATTCTAGCATCCCCAAAAAAATACCCTTGTCGCAAAATTGGTTTGAATTTCATTGGTAGTAGAATATGTACATTTTTTGAGTGAAACCCATATAGATTCCACCTTATCCAGGTAGATAGGTCACATGATTTTTTATCGACTCAATGTTGTAAGGAATCGATGTTTAGTAACCCCATAAAACTACCTTCTCGCAAAATTTACCTGAATTTTATGAGTGGTAGACTATGTACATTTCTGGACAACTGCAAGAGGGAAACCCATACAACTTCAACGTTATCCAGGTAGATCGTTCACTGGATTTTTTTATCGACTCAATGCTGTAAATGATCAAGTTTTATTAAATCCAAAAAACTGCCCTTATCGTGAAGTTAATCTTAAATTTATTGGTATTATATGACAATTTTGTACAGAACGGGATGCATTTTTTTTCGAATGTGATTTGGGAAAATGGTTCTCATAGATAAAAGATCAAAGATAAAACGCAGATAAAAGCCAAAATGTATTTTACAACATACATGCAGATCCCCAGCATCCCTATTCACAAAAGTGCTTTTTAGGATTTCAAAATAATTTCAACTTCTTTAAAAATAGTTTCAATAACTATTTGAAAAAATTATTTTAGAAACAGCCTGCAGTCAAGAAATTTGCAATTGTTCTGGACATTTAGATTGTTCTTGATATAAAAATGGATTTTACTTATCAATCATTGTTGAGCTGGAAGTTGTTTAAAAGCATTAAAAGGTGTATCGAAAAAGGTAGATTACATTTTTTGAATATACAAACATAGACTGGAAAATAATTTTAATGAGAAATAATTATGCTTAAAAGTACCATGTTACTATTTTATAAGTAAATTCCATCTATGCCTATATTGACTTTTTCAATACGTGTTTTCATTACACGGTGTTTCTTTGATATAGAAGGGTTAATTGAACAAAAGCGATTTATATGACATTGGAAAATAAAGAAAGAGTACAAAACTTAAGAGCACAACAATTTCAACAGTTAATGTATACAATTTTTAGCATCAGTCTGCATCAGTCATAATTTTGCTCCTTAGTTATGCTTTAAAAATACCGTGTTAATATTTTATAAGTGTTTTCCGTTCAGATAGTTTCCTTTTTTTAAATACATTTTTGCAGCACAGAGGGTTTTTTGCTAAATACTTTTTTTATTACAGGTGGTAATTTTTTTAAATAAGGTTTAATTTTACAAAAGCGATTCATGGCCCATTATAAAGCCGCTGAGTTTTCTTATCTGATTAATTAACTAAAGTATATGTATCCAAGCTGTTAATAAAGAAATAATTACAAATAAAAAAGTAAGAATCGAATTACATTTTTAAAGAATGTACATTCAAAAAATATTTATATTGATATTAGGAAGTGCTTCAAAAATATTATAAAACATAAATTTCTATAACAAACTATAATCCTTTTTTCAGACATTTTTCTATATCTCGGATTTTGATGCTAAGAATAGAAGTTCTGTTTTCATATTATTTTTTATGGATAAAGCAAAATATTCTAAACCTTTTATATTTTTACGTATCTGGCGTCTTTTCGCTTAGTATTAGAATTTTCGATTTTCTGCATACTAATTTCGATACATAAAATAAAATTACGAGTCCTATTGAAAAATCGTTACAAGATATTTTTTAGGATTCCTCAAAAGATTCTTATTCATGGCGAATAAGGGAAATGTCGAGGAAAGTTCTAAAAAGAAATATAAGAAAAAGAAAAAATTGTCCAAATCCGTTTTAGAAAGCATCTCGAAATAAACGGTCAAATTTAATGATTTAAACGATGAATCCAATGGTGAAGATGCAGAAATCGGAAGTGAGCATGGTTCCAACCATTATCACTCGAAAAATCCTGATGGATCGATTGCCAAGTAGGGTGACCAGATAGCTGAAGTGGAAAAACTGACACCCCCCCCCCCCCCTCAACCCGCCATATAACCAAGTAGACAGCAGCACCATGCAAAGTCGGAGTGACAAGGAGATACCACCTTCTTCGTCAATCCTACGTCGGATTGTGTAACTGTTACGTTTTATCTCACGCTTTAAATTTTTGTTATGTGAAGATGTTTTACAATTTGTTGTGGTAAGAAAAGTTTGCAACACGTTCTTCTAAAAATTTCTTAAATTTAAATAATAATTTCACGTGGGATTTGAGAAGTACCTCAAAAGCTGATGAAATTGACAAAATAGGAGGATATATAGGTTTTGGATTGAAATAACACTATTATATTCTTTGCAGAACGATACGTGTCGCGGCCATCTGCGAGCGCGAACACTGTGGAACGTTGAAGCCTAGAAACACATTTTGGCAAAATTGTAGGCGTAACCTGTTTTTTCGTCAAAAACGCAAAAAATACGGACATTTAACAAAAAATACGGACTAACGGACACAGAGCTAAAAAACGGATATGACCGTATTAAAAGTGACGCCTGCCCTACCGAAAAGAATCTTTGAGTATATACTAAAAATTCTTTAGGTCAAAGAATCTCAGAGAAATTCCCCACAGGCACTCAGGTAGATATTTTTAAAGGTCCAGGAAGCTCGTTTAAATGGTCTGAAGGCTTTAAAATATCCTTTCCGAAATTGAAATAAGAATACGATCATAAATAACAAGTAGAGAGGCTATCTCAATAGAGTAGCCGACACTCACGGGTCCTTTGTTAAGCTTTCGGATTAAAATTTAGAAGTAGATTTTTTTTAATTTCACAATTAACAGCCTAAAACATAATAATTCGGAATCTACGGGTTTCGATGACTTCAGATATCTGACTTTTTTTTTAATGCTTAAAATTGGAATTAATAGAACGTTTCTCGTAAATGGAATGGGATACGCCAAAAAAGACAACATTTTTGAATTCAACTAGAAAATTGCATATAAGTTATAATTATAAATAAGTATAATGAGAAAATTCATCAATTAAAAAAAAGTGTTAATAATTTGATGAGAAATTTAAAAAGGGAGAGCGGATTAGCCACGACCAACTACTGTAAATAACTCTGCCCGCCCGGTACGTGACGAATACAAAGGAACATTATATTACCGTCGCACCACTCTTAAAAGGACCACTAAAAGGATCTTGAAAAGGACCCAAATCTCTCAAACTATCTCCGAAACTACCTCCCTACCGAAAGAAATCTCTGAGTTTTCTTTAGCGAAATACCTTGGCCCATTTGAGTCTATAAACAAAGTCGATTTGAAACAAAATAGTCTCAGAGATAGTTTGAGAGATTTGGGTCCTTTTCAAGATCCTTTTAGTGGTCGTTTTAAGAGTGGTGCGACCGTAATATAATGTTCCTTTTGTAATCGTCACGTACCAGGCGGGCAGAGTTATTTACAGTAGTTGGTCGTGGCAAATCCGCGATCCCTTTTTAAATTTCTCTTCAAATTATTAACACTTTTTTTTTAATTGATGAATTTTCTCATTATACTTATTTATAATTATAACTTATATACTGATATACAATTTTCTAGTTGAATTCAAAAATGTTGTCTTTTTTAACTTATCTCATTCCATTTACGAGAAAAGTTCTATTAATTCCAATTTTCAGCATTAAAAAAAATAGATATCTGAAGTCATCGAAACCCGTAGATTCCGAATTATTATGTTTTAGACTGTTATCTATGAAATGAAAAAAAAATCTACTTCTAAATTTTAATCCTAAAGCTTAACAAAGGACCCTTGAGTGTCGGCTACTCTATTGAGATAGCCTCTCTGCTTGTTATTTATGATCGTATTCTTATTTAAATTTCGGAAAGGATATTTTAAAGCCTTCAGACCATTTAAACGAGCTTCCTGGACCTTTAAAAATATCTACCTGAGTGCCTGCGGAGAATTTCTCTGAGATTCTTTGACGTAAAGAATTTTTAGTATATACTCTAAGATTCTTTTCGGTAGGGTTGACGCAGATGAGGGATAAAATGATTTGATAAGTAGCATTCGAAAGGTACAATTAGGCATGCAGGAAACGATTTCCAAACAACATCATCGATAGAATCCGTAGGAATTGAGAAAAACATGTAAAGATGCAAATCGAATTATATAGTACAATAAATTCGCTTGCTTACAATAATTGTTTACTAACCTAATGGTTGATCTGCCGCTCTTACTTTTTCCCATTCTTCCTGTCGAAGCCGTCGCTGCTCAGCGATTTCAGCTTCGGAAATAAAGCCTGAACTCATGTCTGATTTTTTCAAGCAATTAAGCTTCGATATAAAATTACAGAATTTCTACAATTATATGCTGTTATGCGGTTTGTGATGCAAAACCATCGACATTCGACATACAGTCAGTCACGGTGTGCCCACTCCAATAGAAAAGTGGTGACCGGATTATAGTAATTGCTACGTCCCCTAGGTGGCGAAAGTGATCACAGATCTGAAACGAGATGTGGTCCAATCCTATGACAGGGCTATGTTCGTGTGGACCAGTCAACGAAGGATTTTAAATGGAAATAATTTATAACAATGAACTTAGTTGTCAGGAAGGTTCCTTAGGGGGTCTTGAAACACCTCCCAAAATTCAGTAAATTGGGGGGGGGGGCACTCAAGCCGCCATATTCCAATATGGCGGATGATTTTTTGTTTTTAGATTTTCCTTGGAAACGGCTGTTTTTAGAGCAAAAATAGTTATATAATAAAACACTCTAAATTTTCTTCTGAATAAAAAAGATTATATAAAATATTGCCATAAAGTGAATAGTTTGCCTAAAAAATTGAAAAGATTGAACATTTTTGGAAGTTCATTATTTTTGCATTTATGAGCGATTGCCTCCGTGAAAACGAGTGCAGTTTATTGTTTCGAGCTTGGCCGAAGGTGATCTACCGTGCAATATCGATAATTTCGTTGTAGCTATATTATTTATTTAATACTATAAATTATTTTGATAATTTTCAACGCCTAATTTGAAAAAGTTGCTTTCATTCCTCCAAGTAGGGACTTTGTTATTTACTTTCCTCATGTCTTAACAACGTATCTGTAAATTTTCGAAAATTTAAATTAATTTTTTTATATTAAAAACTGCCCTTTTCTGAACCAGTGTCAAAACTCTCGGAAAATCCGAGTTGAACCTGGGGAGGGGGG
>NC_046659.1:22085608-22090359 GCF_010883055.1 Belonocnema kinseyi | reverse complement strand
AATATGCGAGGGCAAGCGAGAGAGTAACGGGCTTGTTAGTACAGTCAAGCACAGTAATTTCTATTTTTGTAAGAGAACCTTTCTTCTCCCGCTAACATTTCATGTCTATCGAACGCGTTTTTTGTATCAGAAAAAAATCATATCATTACTGATTTTTTCAGGAAGCATTCAACAGGTGCTTTCATGATCGTATCAAAATTCAGTAATGATCGGATTACAATTAAGCTTATAATCAAGCTCTAAAGTGAATTTAAACCTTTCGTTCGACACGCCTTCAAAATACTTGTGGCTTCACATCTACTGTTATTTATATAAAAAGTCAATCTAACAAGAACAGAAAATTATTAACATTCGATGAAATAATTCAGATTAATACCATTCTTCGGCCCCTAGTTCTGAATGCTTGGATGGCACCTGGCCACGGATTAAAGAAAGGGACCAGCGGTCGGCAGAAAAAATAAAACGCCCCCCCCCCCTGCTTTCTGTCACCCAAAAATCCTTACTTTTTTACATTTTTCAGTCTGCTAAGCACAACATTGTTTTTACATAAACGTCTTCACGCTTATTAACGTAGAACACTTTCAGCTTTTAAATGACTGACTTTTTGTTGCGCTAGCATTTTTTTTGACTAAGTTGTTAAGCTTCAAAGGCAGATACCTATAGTTTTACTAAAAAGATGACATCGAAATCTCAGTTTAGGCTGTTCATTATTTTTAACTTTGTAACTAATGGGAAAAGCGCGAACAATTGCGGTTCTCTTCGATAACATGAAATTGTCTACAATCTGATTTACATTTATTTGGGGCAACATTCTCTTGATCATATTTCTCATCCTAAAAGTATTTGAATAAATACAAAATAATAAAGAAGTTCTTCTTTTTTCATAGATTAAGTAATATTTTTTTTAAAGCAACAAACAAATTTATATTTTGTAAAAAAAAAAACACGTTTGAAAACTTTTTAATGCAATTTGTTGTATTGCCGTCGGGAAAAATACTTTTAGTCATTATTAAATGTTAATTACAAAAAATACAATCTATTCTTTTTCTTATCCTATAGACCTTTCGTGATATAATTTTTTTGTCAATACATTATTTTCCTTTCATATCTATTTATATCACTTTTATTTAAGTTAATTGAAAAGCATTTATCTGTTGAAGGTTAATTATGTTAGCTGAAAATGCTTTTCTTTGCTTGAAATGTCGTTTTGAGTTTAAAAATTAATCAATACTTCATGCAAAAATAAAAAAAATGCAATGCTTCATGCGAAAATCAGTAATGATATGATTTTTTTCTGTTACAAAAAAACGTGTTTTATAGACGTGAAATTTTAGCGAGAGAAGAATGGAGATACAAAAATGGTTATTTTATTATCATCCCCTTGAAGTATTGATCTGAATTATTTCATGGAATGTTAATAATTTTCTGTTCTTGTTAGATTGTCTTCGAAATTATTATTTTACAAATGAGTTTCATATAAACAATAGTAGATGTGAAGCCAGAAGTATTTTCAAGGCGTGTCGAACAAAAGGTTTAAAGTCACTTCAGAGCTTGATTATAAGCTTAATTTTAATTCGATCATTACTGAATTTTGATATGATCATTCCAGTACCTTTTGAATGCTTTATGCAAAAATCAGTAATGATATGATTTTTTTCTGATAGAAAAAACGCGTTTGATAGACGTGAAATGTTAAAGGGAGAAGAATGGAGATACAAAAATGGTTATTTTATTATCATCCCCTTGAAGTATTGATCTGAATTATTTCATGGAATGTTAATAATTTTCTGTTCTTGTTAGATTGTCTTCAAAATTATTATTTTACAAATGAGTTTCTATATAAACAACAGTAGATGTGAAGCCAGAAGTATTTTCAAGGCGTGTCGAACAAAAGGTTTAAAGTCACTTCAGAGCTTGTTTATAAGCTTAATTTTAATTCGATCATTACTGAATTTTGATACGATCATTGCAGCACCTTTTGAATGCTTTATGCAAAAATCAGTAATGATATGATTTTTTTCTGATAAAAAAAACGCGTTTAATAGACGTGAAATGTTAGCGGGAGAAGAAAGGTTCTCTTACAAAAATAGAAACGACTGTGCTTGACTGTACTAACAAGTCCGTTACTCTCTCGCTTGCCCTCTCGTATTTGCTTTTGCGGAAGAGGGACGCCGAAAGTCGCCTGTGGCCACATGACCGTGGTCGCTTCATGCCCTGGGAAATGCAGTTCAAAGGGTCCCAGGCATATGGAAATACATCGTTATTACTTCACCCCCCAGGCTCAACTCGGATTTTCCGAGAAATTTGACACAGGTTCAAAAAAAGGCGGTTTTTAATATCAAAAAATTAATTTAAAATTTCGAAAATTTGCAGATGCGTTGTTAAGACATAAGGAAAGGTAAATGGCAAAGTCCCTACTTCGAGAAATGAAAGCAACTTCTTCAAATTAAGCGTTGAAAATGATCAAAATAATTTTCAGTATTAAATAAATAATATAGCTACAATGAAATTATCGATATTGCACGGTAGCTTACCTTCAGCCAAGCTCGAAACAATAAACTGCACTCGTTTTCACTGAGGCAAGTGATCATAAATGCAAGAATAATGAACTTCCGCAAATGTTCAATCTTTTCAATTTTTCAAGCAAACTATTCACTTTATGGCAATATTTTATATAACCTTTTTTATTCAGAAGAAAATTTAGAGTGTTTTATTATATAACTATTTATGCTCTAAAAACAGCCGTTTCCAAGGAAAATCTAAAATCATAAAATCATCCGCCATATTGGATAATGGCGCCTCGAGCGCCCCCCCCCCCCAAATTTACTGAATTTTGGGAGGTGTTTCAAGACCCCCTAGGGAAGCTTTCTGACAACTAAGTTCATTGTTATAAATTATTTCCATTTAAGCCTCCTCATTCAGCTTCGATGACTGGCCTAGTGTGAATATAGTGGGAGACGCTGTAAATGACAATTTTGTAGCACAGTTTTTATCTGGAAATTGTACTATTCCATTTTTGGTTGAAACTTTATCCTGTAAATTGTATTAGTTAAATCACCAATTATTTGATAGAAAATTAATTTATTTTGTTGAAAAGTAAACTTTTGGTTTGAAAATTTATTTATTGTGTTAATTAGATTTTTTTCCTAAAATTAAAAAAACTGCAAAATAAAAAAAATTGCCTTAAAATCGTCCTGATTCCTTTTTTTTAATATGTAAAATCTTTTCAAATACTCACTTAAAATTAATTTTTCAAACTAAAAAATCCTTTTCAATTTTCTTAGCAATCACAACAATTTTTGTTATTCTTTTTAAATATTTTACAATTCTCAAAAGCTTTTTTTTAAATCTCCAAAAATTTACATCGTGTTTCCTATTATTTCAAATAATTTCAAGTTTTAAATTAATTTTGAATATTATTCTAAATTAAAATTGTAGCGTTCAAACTTAAAATTTAGCTCATTACAATTTTAACAATTCAAGGCTTTCTATTTCGAACCACTCTGTTTAAATTTGTATAGTTTTTAATAGTTGTTTATAATGGCTTGTCCCAGATCTGAATTATATTTTTTTTTTCAAAAAATCTCTGATCAAATTCAGAAATACATACAATTGCTTTGAAAAATTTCCTTTTCCAATTCAAACTTCAGGATGAAATTAGAAAATTCAACATTCTAAATCTGAAAATGATTTTTTTGAGGTGGAAATCTTTTGAATTAAAAATTTTTAAAACTGAAGCTTGACAAATTTTTCATTCAGAAATATTTCATTTAAACTCTCAATAATTCATACGTATAAAACACAAACTTTTAACACCTTTTAATTTTACATTTTTTAAAATTAAATTAGTTTAAAATACGAAATTACTATTTTAAAATTTTTATGACTTAAACATTTCAGAGATTTCTGGTTAAACGGAATAGTTCAAGGACTTCTGGTTAAAAAATATAAACTTACTTTCAATGTTTTGAATTGAAGAATAAATAAATAAATTTTTTAATGTTAAAGACTGAATCATTTTGATTAATAAAAATAGACTAATTACAATTCTTTTTTAGTTGGAAACTTTTTAAATTATAAATTGAATTCGTTTATTTGAAGTCGCTTCATATCATTAATTTTTACATTTTTATTTATAAATCCAAACTCAAAAGTCTTATTTACGACTTGACAATTTTGAAAATCGAACGGTGTAACAAAAGTTTCATTTTCAACTTTAAAAAAAAACGAAGTTTCAACCAAATCCTTAAATTTTTAACGAAGGAGATGAATTTTTATTTAAAATTATGAATCTTAAACC
The DNA here is from genome assembly GCF_010883055.1 of Belonocnema kinseyi. NCBI lineage: Eukaryota > Metazoa > Arthropoda > Insecta > Hymenoptera > Cynipidae > Belonocnema > Belonocnema kinseyi. The sequence continues at coordinate 22,086,059 of NC_046659.1, read as the reverse complement.
AAAAAGGCTTACCTTTTTTATTAAAAACTGTTGAACTCATCCAAACAGAAAATTTTTTCACAAAACAGTTAAGTTTTCAGTTTTTAACTAAAATGATGAATCTTCCAAAAAATCTAATCAACATAATAAATCAATTTTTAACCCAAAAGTTTACTTCTCAACAAAATAAATTAATTTTCTATCAAATAATTGGTGTTTTAACTAATACAATGTACAGGATAAAGTTTCAACCAAAAATGGAATAGTACAATTTTCAGATAAAAACTGTGCTAAAAAATTGAATTTAACAAGAAAAAAAAACAAATTTTCAAGGAAAAAGGTGAATTTTTTACCAAGAAGATTAATGTTCTAAAAAAAACGATTTTCCAACTTAACCAATATATACGATTAATTTTTAATCAATCATATAATAGTTACATTTTCAGATAAAGATAAATATTTTTTAACAGAA
>NC_046659.1:22079828-22085508 GCF_010883055.1 Belonocnema kinseyi | reverse complement strand
TTATTTAATTTTAAAGTAAAAAAGACGAATTATCTACAAAAAGTTGAATTTTTTAAGCGAAAAATATAAGTTTTCAATGAAAGAGTTAAACTTTCAACCAAACAGTTAAATTTTCCACCATAATTAAAAAACCTCGTTAAAAAAACGTATTTTTTTTACAAAGCAGTTCAACTATTAGTGAAATAATTTACATTTAAACCCAAGGAGACATACATTTGATATTTTAACAAAACAATTGCATTTTTGACCAAAAATGATACATTTTCAACCAAAAAGATTAAATTTCTACTAAACAAGGTCAATTTCCAACAAAATACATGAACTTTCAACGAAATTATTTAATTTTACAAGCAAAAAGAGTATTTCCACCCAAAAATTATGATTTTAATTTTTAACAATATAGTTGCATTTACAACAGAACGACTTACAACCAAAAAATATTTATAGTTGATAATTCTACCGAAAAATGTAATTTTTAATCAAAAAGTATAAATCTTCCATAAAACAATTTAATTTCTACAAAGAAAGACGACCTTTTAACAAAACACATGATTTCTTAACAAAAAATGGTATTGATTAATTGTCAGTTTCAAAAATGTATTTTCAACGAAAGAGATGAACCTTCAAATAAAAAAAAAATAAAAATTTAAAAAAAGTAGTTGAAATTTTGATAAAAAAGAGGACTTTTTTACAAAATAGTTACATTTTCAACAAAATAAATAATTTTTCAATCAAATAATTGAGTTTTTATCCAAACGCGATGAATTCCAAAATCGCCAATTTCTTTAATTTCTTTCAAATGCGGATCAAGATATAAATAAGACTCTTATAATATTATCATTATTAATATACGTATATATTTATATATATAATAGTATTAATATTTGTATAATTTATATTTTATACATAAAATAACATAACCTCAAAATATACGCATATCAAGAGGCGCGCGATCTATTCAAATCATGAGAATCGTCAGCATCGAAATCTGGAAATATTAAAATCCCAATGTCCTTAATTTATTTCAAAGTAATTAGCAGATAGATATATAAATAGAATCGCCGAAGTGCTCCGACCGGCAATCGTGCACCTTCGAGTTTTCAAATTCAGAAGAGGAGAAATGGGTTGCGCGCGCAACTCAGTCATTTACAGCGTCTCCTACTATATTCACACGGACATAGCCCTGTCATAGGATTGGACCACATCTCGTTTCAGATCGGGGATCACTGGGTGGCGCTCGTGTGAATTCAGAATTCGAAATGAACCTCTATCGTCGGCTCACGTCTGCTCAAGTTCACTGTAGCTGCAAGAATAATTTTTTTTGCGTGATGAACTTGGATTCATAATGGATTTTCACCGAGAACACAAACTACAAATGGAACCAAATGAAATCGATCATCGATCGTGCAATAAAATGTTAAAGTCTGTTGGAATCGTTCTGATAGAACCAACAATCAAACGTTAAAGTTTGTTGGAATCTTTCTATGGTAGATCGATTGCAACAGACTTAAACATTTTATTGCATTTGATCGATGGTAGATTTTATTTTGTTCGATTTTTGGCTTGTTTAATTGGTTATTATTATTTATGTATTTAATTCAGAAAGAGAAGTCAACATAACCTACAAATTAGGGCATGAAGGACAGGAGGGGGGGTCGTTGCCGTAGACAATAGTTCTTGCTACGTCCTCTAGGTGGCGCTGATCTCACATGTTGCCACAATCTATAAGTACCCCCCCCCCCCCCCCCAAAATACATTAGAGTGGGCACACCGTGTAGTCAGTGTTCCCAACTTTGGCATGTTGAGCTACTGCACTTGCCCAGCGCTGCGACCGTCATTATTCGCTGTGGGCGCGCGATTCAAACCGGAGATAATTAACAATAATTGAAATAAAATACTCATTATAAATTGCACATTAATATGAGAAATTCTGATTTATGACCAGAAAAAAGCCTATATTTTTTAATTCATTGTTTTTTTAGTGTCATAAGACTAACTTATATTTCACCAACTGATTTTTAAATTAATATGTTTCTAACATTTAATATAATATGTATGAATATTTGCATAATTTCATGTACAGATTTCCATTGCAAACCCTTCTAGAAATAATTAATTAGACACGATTAATAACGATTAATGGTAATCAAAAGTTGAATCGATTTAAATTGTTGCTAAATGTGTCAATTGTTCCCAGTCGGATTGAATTGAGTAAATACATGTGTCTGCAATACACCCTCTGCAGTTTTTGTTTGTAACACACATGATCCGCACGTGTTTATTGGTTAGATATTACATTCTTAGTATTTTAACAAAAATTTTAAGTACAAAGAATATAATGTTTAGGTGGTATACCGAATGAAATTTTTCACATTTAAATTTCACATGGCATAATTTTAAATTAAACAAAGTTAAAGGCATCTGAATCCATATTGTACAATTTCAAATGTTTTATTTATCAAAATTTTCTACAAGGCTTGTCATTTTTATTAATATTAATGAACGTTTGAACTCGAAATCGGTGTTTGAAATGTTTCATTTCAATATTTAGAACGCTCAGTGATCAGAAAACTTTCACTTCAATTGGTTTAATTTGCAATTTAGTCTTAAATACTTTAAATAGCAATATTTTCAGCTTCAAAAACTTAAACTTTGAATTTTCTTGACTGGAGTAAAATGTTTTTAACCAGGAAATTATTCCACATTATTTCTTCGGTTTTAGTGGCTACCTTGCGAATAATAGAAAAAGTTGGTTTTACGTCAATCATTAGTGGTAAAGGGGAAGTGATAATCTAAGCATTACCGAATAAAATATCACCGAATTTAATGTGAATTCACTGTTCAATTTAGAAAGAATTTTGTCCATCATTTTGAGTACTTATATTTCAATAAACTAATAATTTAGAAAGTTGAATTAATAAAAACTTTTTTTATTATAATATGAATTTATGTGTTAATAATTGTGAATAATTTAAAATTAAGACCTATTTCTGACAAAAATTATTTTATCCCTAACATTCATTTTTAATTGTTTAATTTTATTCAATTCATAACAGTTTTGCATTTTTAAATAATAAATCTGAAGTTTCATGTTTCTAAATTATTCCCTTACTTTTTTTTTCTTAACTGATTTTAAAACTTATAACCATTTATAAAAATTTGCACTAAAATAAACAATCCAAGAGCGCATAATAAAGAATAACAATTTTGCTTAATTATTGCAAAATTAACTTTTTATTTTTATCAAGTATCTGATTTTATATTTTTAACATGAAATACTATTAGCACATCTTTTTCGTAGCACCACTTTCATCTGGTAAGAATTATTTACAAAATATTTATTTACTTTGTTTCATAATATATACTACTTCAATGTTATATTATTCCGAAAAAATAAATGGCTGTCTTTAAATAATTCTCGCCAGACAAAAGTGCTACCGTAACGTTGCCAATTCCAAGTAACCGATTGAAAATAATTGGAAATACAAAATGCTCAATCGTTGCCAATCGTTTTGGCACAATTAAGAAACACGATTCGAAACGATTGCGATATTAGTTATATTGTTTCTTATCGATCTGAATCGATTATTTCTAGAAGGGAAAACAATCATGATATATAAATACCTGAAAATAACGTTTCCAGTTTGAAACAGTTCCTCCTAATTTAGAGGCGTCAAATAATGACGCTCATAATAAGAAAAAATCTGCCCTCTTCGCGGGCACATTCTCATCGCGCGCGGCTAGCTTCGCTCGCAAGTTTGAGCGCGCCTAGGGCGCGTGACAATTGAATCTCGCGCTTCGCGCTCGGATATTTATTCTTTGCATTTGGAATGCTTGAAAAGGACTTTATCAAAAAGATCTCTTTTAGATGGCAGTATTTATATGCGTCTTCATGTTCTGAATTTTCTACTTAATTAAGTATTGTCAAAGATTAAGTTTCTCAAAGCTCTGTAGGCTTTGAGGTACATATTCTCATCGTCACATCGCACAAATTTTGTTAAATATTTTTTTTCTCGTAACTTTCGTCGTTTTTCCAAACATTTTTTATTATTTTTTTTTTCAATGTTATTTTTCACGAATAAAACAAAAAGTGGGCGTCCTAACAAGAAGTGATCCGTAACGAAATTGTAGATCTTTTTTCGGATAACACTTTTTGTTAATTCATCTTTTTTCATATCCTACATAGTTTGTCCACAAAATGGAATTTTTTATTTTTCATTATTTTTTGTGCAATAAAAATTGGAATTTTTAATTTTTGAAGAAAATCTAAACATTTGTTATAATGATCTTGTAGGACTTTCACAAAGTAATGTTTTTCTTTTTTTGACTTTTTTTCATATCGTGCGTTTTTCGGCTTCAAATTTTGATTTTCGGTTGATCAAACAAACATTTAAAACGCTATAATTCTGAGAATTTTCTTTTTATCGAAAAAAGTCATGAGGATAAATTGTTTGTTCTTTTTAATACTATAAATATCCGTGCATATTATTTTCAAATTCAGAAAAAAGTGCTCTCAAATATTTTTAAAATGTTTACGGACGGACAGACAGACAGAGAGACACCATCGTGAAAACCTGATTTTCGGATTCAGGGGCTCTCGAAACGTGGAGATCCACAGATTACGTAATTTCTGATATTAATGTATAATTTATAATAATGATGTTGCTTAATTTCAATAATTGTCAATTATACCCAATTTGAATCGCGCGCCAACAGCGAACAAATAGGTATTTTCACTTCAATGATCAGCTAACTTTACTTCGTTAAAAGCTGAGGGGGAAACAATGGATGAAATGCATGGAAAAAAACTTTAGTTTTGTAATATCTTTGTAATTTATAATAATTATAATCACTTTATTATTTGATTGAATTGTAATTAAAAAATAAAGACTATTTTTTTAAAATACACGTATGTAAAAAATTAGCTTTTACAAAGATATTAGCAAAATAGGGCAAAAATGAACTTAATCTCATGGATTTGGTCCCTTGCTTTCCTCTCAGCTGTCTACGAAGTAAAGTTAGCTGTTGATTGAAGTGAAAATACCTAATGAGAGTCGCTGCGCCGGGCAAGCGCAGTAGCTCAACTTGCAAAGTTGGGATCACTGCATATAGTGCCTTAAAATGTAGTGCAACTTTGCTCTCTTATATTTGGGAACGCTGCTGTCCCGAACGAGAGAACGTAATCGTACTGCAGTAGTCGATCCGACTTCGACAGTCATATAAAATTTCTATGAACCGGCGCTTCTCCCAAAAATAACGCAACCGTCTTACTGGATTCTGGGACTGCTGCTATCCCAAGAGTTTGACGCGCCGTATGTCCCTTTGTCGGATCGCAGCGTTCTCAAAATAAGAGAGTAGATGTCTTGAACACAGGGCGCGCTGACGCTCGTGTGTTTAGCTCAGCAACAGTGATCCCAGATCTGAAAAGAAAGGTGGTCCAATTTTATCTCAGGCCTATGTCCGTGTGAATATAGTTGGAGAGGATATAAATGACTAGGTTGCGCGGGCAACCCATTTCTCCTCTTCTGAATTTAAAAACTCGAAGGTGCACGATTGCCGGTCAGGAAACTTCAGTGGTACTATTTAAATCTCTATCCGCTTTTAAATAAAATCAAGAAATTGGTATTTGGATGTTTTGTAGATTATGTTTTTTTAGGTGTGGAATATTATATCAATACTA
>NC_046659.1:22069006-22079728 GCF_010883055.1 Belonocnema kinseyi | reverse complement strand
ATGTGTCTGCAAAGATGCAGCATTCTACCAGCGTGACCTATCGATGGCCTGGATTGATTATCGGAAAGCTTTCGATTCTACATCCTATAGACTTATCATCTGGTAGTAGGCAAAGGAGCATTTCTGTACAAAGCAGCGGAGGAGGCTGCTGTAACACTCGGACTTGACTTCAGTATTAGGGGTGAGCAAAATGCATCAAATCTAATTTATCTCGAGTACTCACTCCTGAAAGCCCGGATTAAGAAAGCACAAGAGAAAAACTTTCGTGAACAGCTCCTCGAAAAGAGGATGTACGGTATCTTCCACAGAAATGTGAAGGATCAGTCAATGTATTGTGAGCTAACGTTTACTTTCCTTAAATCTCCCGGATTGAAGTATGGTACGGAGGGTTTCATTTTGGCATGCCAAGACGGTGTCATTTCCACCTTAACATACCGTCGCCACATTTTGAGCCAAGACATTCCTGATGATAGTTGCAGCGCATGCCATGCACACCCCGAGCATTTAGCTCACATACTATCTAGTTGTCCAACTCACGCGGGAACGACTTACATTTAAAGGCAAAATGCGGCGCTAAGAGTGCTTTATTACCTTCTCTGTCACTCTGACGGCATTAACCTTAATATCGCTCCTCTAAATGCTCCTAGGGAAGTCGAGTCAATTGTCGAAAATGGGAAGTGCCGCATATACTGGAACTTTATATTCTCGACAACTGTTTCTGTTGCTCACTCGAGGCCTGACATGGTTCTTCTTGACTTCGAGAAGCGAACCATGTTCGTTATCGAATTTTCGGCACCAGCTAACAAAAACATCATAGCCAAGGAGAACCTACTGTTGTATTTTAGGAATGGAATTTATCTCGTTTGGATAAAAACTAAATCATTAGGTTGAAAAATTAATTATTTTGTTGAAAACGTAACTATTTTGTAAAAAAAGTCCTCTTTTCTGTCAGAAACTACTTTGTTAAAATTTTTTATTTTTTTATTTGAAGGTTCATCTCTTTCGTTGAAAATTTAACTATTTTGATGAAAATATATTTTATGTTTTGTTGAAAATTCATTTTTGAAAGAGACAATTAATCTATACCATTTTTGGTTAAAAATTGACCTTTTTCATTTAAAAATTGAACTATTTGGTTAAACGTTCATGCATTTTATCAGATAGAAATTTAATATTTTTGGTTAAAAATTGATCATTTTTGGTTAAAAATGCAATTGTTTGGTTGAAATATCAAAAGTACATCTTCTTGGGTTTAAAAGTCGATTATTTCACTAAGAGCTGAACTATTTTGTGAAAAAATACGTTTTTTTAACAATGTTTCATAATTATGGTTGAAAATTTAACTATATGTTTGAAAATTGAACTCTTCGATTCAAAACTAATATTTTTCGCTTGAAAAATTCAACTGTTTGTAGATAATTCGTCACTTTGACTTTAAAATTAAAAAATTTCGTTCAAAATTCATGTATTTTGTTTAAAATTTGTCTTTTTTGTAGATCATTAATTTTCTTGATCGAAAATTCATCTTATTGGTTGAAAATTTAACAACTTTGTTGAAATTTATTTTTTCTGTTAAAAATTATTTCTTTATCTGAAAATGTAACTATTCTAGGATTGATTAAAAATTAATCGTGTATATTGGTCAAGTTGGAAAATTGTTATTTTTGATTGAATCTTAATCTTCTTGGTAGAAAATTCACCTTTTTCCTTGAAAATTGAACAATCAATTTTTTATCACAGTTTTTATCTGGAAATTGAACTATTCCATTTTTGGTTCAAACTTTATCCTGTACATTGTATTATTTAAAACACCAATTATTTGATAGAAAATTAATTTATTTTGTAGAAAAGTAAACTTTTTGGTTTAAAATTCATATATTTTGTTAATTAGATTTTTTCCCTAAAATCATCGAAAGTAAAAGCAAAACTGAAAGAGGTGAGTGGATTGTGGAAGTGTGTAGAAGGGTGTGGAGGTGAGAGATCTAATTGAGGGATTGTGAGATTGCAAAGGGGAGGTAGATATTTTAGAGGATTGAGACAGATTTATGCGGAAGTTTGTTTGGAGATTTGTGACAAGGTGGGAAGACTGTGTTGACGGATTGGTAGTAGCAGGGCTGGGTAGCGACAAAGAAAAGAGTGACAGGTAACAGACAGCGACGGTAGAGGCAGGGAAGTATGGAAGGCGGGAAAATTTGAATTTGATTAATGGCTATTGGAGCGAGTATCTCCTCGGAAGAAACAGAGTTAGAGCAGGAAGTGTTTAGTACGCCGAAAGAGATAAAGGAAAATTCAGGCAAGGGGGAAGTAGAAAAATACTATAGAAAAGGAAAGATTAAGAGCAAAAAGCGTAGGGTCAATTGAAGCATTTATCAAGAGGAAGAGATGGGAGAGGGAAAGCAGTGAAGAGAAGGAAGATATCGAGGCGAGTGTAAAATACCAGAAAATGTTGAGATCACCGCCGGAAAAGCAGAGTTTGGTAGGGAAAAGCGATTACAATGAGGGTGCTGACGGTGGCGGAGATGAAAAGGAAATGTCGATGAAAGAAGAAAGACTAAAGGAAATTAGAGAAGTGATGATAGAGGTAATGGGGGTTTATGAAGAAGAGCAGGAGAGAAGGTGAAAGGAATTAAAGAAGGAAATTAGACGGGAAATGGCTGAAGTTAGGAAAAAAAATAAAAAAATGGGAAGAAGTCCGGGAAAAGTTGGAAAAGAGGATGGAGTCATTGGAGCAAAAACAAGAGAAGCAGGAAGAAGTTAATAATACAAAGGTAGAGGAGATAAGAGTTAGGATGAAGAAACTTGAAAGCTCGAACGGAAATTGAGGTGGGGGAGAGAGTGGGAATAAGGAGATGGAAAGGCTGAGAAACATAGAACAAAGAATAGAGAGGAAAGAAAGGGTATAAGATTAGAGGGGAAGGAGCTGAAGGAAGGGGTGGACTAAGTAATAAAAAGGATTGATGCTAAGGTAGAGATAGAGGAAATACGAAATATAGGAAGGGAAGTGAGAAGAGGGGAGATAATGGTACTGGTGAAACTAAAGAAATGGGAACATAAGAGGGAGGTGATGACAAAGAAGAGGTTATAATATGGTAGTCCGGAGAGAATAGAGGATGACTTGACATGGGTAGAAAGGAAGATGCAGTATAAATTAAGGAAAATAGCGAAAGAGAAAAGAAAAAAGGGAAAGAGAGCATGGGTTAAGTATGGAAGAATACAGATAGATGGAGCATAGTGGGATTGGGATGAGGAAAGGGAAGAGATAGTAAGAAATGAGGTGCAGGGAAACTAGAAGAGGAAGGAACGGGAGATAGGAAAATAAGAAATAGTAAGAAGGAAAAAAGGAGGAGAAACCAAAATAGGGAAGAATGGAAGATTTATTACTGGAATATAGCAGGATTAGACAGAAAGGATAAGGAGTTTATGAGAAATTTGACACAATGGGATGTAGTCATAATGATGGAGACTTGGTTAGATGAAAAGGGATGGGAAAGAGTAAGGGGAAGGTTACCAAGTGGTTACAAATGGCAAGTGCAAAATGCAAAGAAGAAGAATAAAAAGGGCAGAGCAATAAGAGGAATGGTGATGGGAGTAAGGAATGAATGTATAACAGGGAAAGATGAGAAAGACAGGAATGAACAAAAAGAGGGAGTAATAGTAGAAGAGGCTATGATGGGAGGATAGAAGTGGAAGGTAGTGGGGATTTATGTGAACGGTGATATGCAGGAAAAAGCAGAGGAGATTAAAGAAATGATTGAAGAAAATAAAGAAGAGATTAGGATGATAATAGGTAGTGATTTTAATGCGAGAACAGGAGACAGAGGAGGAAGGGAATGGGGAGAAGAGAGAGGAAGAAAATCCAAAGATAAGGTACTAAATGGGGAGGGAAAAAAGTCGTTGAAAAGCTTGGAGGAGTTGGGATGGTATATCTTAAACGGGAATATAGAAGGGGATGAAAAAGGAGAATATACACGCTCAGGAAGTGAAAAGGGAACGGTAATCGATTATTTTATAGTGGATGATGAGGTAAGAGAGAAGGTTAAGAAACTAGAAGTAGGAGGATATATTAATTCGAATCACTTTCCCTTAATAGTGACATGAGAGGGCCAAAAAAGGAATAGCAATATGAGTAGAAAGGGAGCAAATGTAAAAAGTGTAGGAAAAGGGGATTGGCCAAGGGAAGGAAAAGAAAAGTTTAGAAAAAAATAAGAAATATCAAAATGGGAGAGGGAAATGTGGACGAGGAGATGGAAAAAATTATAGGAGAAATAAAAATAGGATTAGAGTGCACAAGCAATAATGAAGTTAGTAAAGGGGGGAATAGAAGTGAGTGGCATGAGGACGGCAAAGAGAAAAAACGGAGTCTAGAAAGGAATTAAGAAAGTGGAGAAAAGAAAAAAGTAATGGGGAAGAATATAGGAAAAAAAGAAAGAGTATACTGAGTTGTGTTATCAAAAGAAAGAGCAAGAGAATAAAAGGTTTGAGGAAGAGGCGGAGAAGGCTAGGACGGAAAAAGAGGTATGGAAGGTAGTAAATAGAGAAAGAAAAAGAAGAAAAAGAGTAAACCAAGATATTGAAATGATATAATGGAAGAAATATTTTTTGGATTTGCTAGGAGGAGTAGAGAGAAAAGTGGTAAAGGGAGGAAAATATGATAGAGAAAGAGAAGAGGTGGAGGAAATTTCAAGGGAAGAAATAGTTAAAGTTTTAGGAAGAATGAAGGATGAAAAGGCACCTGGTATAGATGAGATTCCAAATGATGTATGGAAATATGGAGGGGAGGAACTAGAGGAATGGGCATGGATAATGTGTTATAGAGTATGGAGAGGAGAGGGGTGGCAAGAGTTATGGAAAGAAGGAGTAGTTATACCAATAGTAAAGAAAGGCAAGGGAGAGGATGTTAAAATTATAGGGGGGTGACGTTGATGCCAACACTGTATAAAGTATATGTAACTATTTTGTCGGCGAGATTGAAAATAGAAGTTGAAGAAAAAAAGATCGAGTCACCGAATCAGACAGGGTTTAGAAAAGGAATGGGGGTAATTGACAACATATATGGGGCAATGATAGCAATGTTCGTGGACTTAAAGGTGGCGTTTGTCTCATTAAATCGAGAAGAAATAGAAAAAGTTATAATAAAAAAGGGGATAAGAGAGGGATCAATAAAGAGAATATCAGAAATTTTTAGAGAGACAAGAAGCAGGGTAAAGGTAGGAGAGCAAGTAGGAGATAGTTTCTGGTTGGTGAGAGGTGTGAGACAAGGGTGTGCTCTGAGCCCACTTTTATTTAATTTATTAATATCAGACTTGGAAGAAGAAATGAGGAGAAAGGTTTGGGGAGGAGTTAGGATAGGGAAGAAAAAGATATATACATTGGCATACGCAGACGACATAGGGTTGATGGCAGAGGATGAAGAAGGGATGGCGGGATTAATTACAGGATTAGAGAAATACTTAGATGGGAAAAAGCTGAATGTACATGTAGAAAAGACAAAGATAATGAGGTTTAGAAAAGGAGGGGGAAGGAAGAAAAAATGGACAGGGAGATGGAAACGAATAAAGTTAGAAGAAGTCAAAGAGTATAAATATTTGGGATATATCTTGCAGACGAATGGAGATCATACAGCTCATGTAAGAGAAAGGATGAAAAAAGCAGCAGGGGTAATGAAACAGATATGGGGAATAGGAAAACGAAGGTTCAAAAAAAATTGGAGAAGGAGAATGTAGTTATTTGATACGCTGGTATGGCCGGTTTTAGGTTATGGAGCAGAGATATGGAGATGGAAAGAAAAGAAAAATATAGAGAGTCTACAAGAAAGGTATATAAGGTGCACACTAGAGGCAGACTGGAGGACGCCAGGATATTTGGCGAGATAAGAAGCGCAAAGGGATACGTTAAGTATTAGAGCGGGTAAGAGGGCATGGAAATTTGAGACAAAGCTGTGGGAGGGAAAGGGAGGGGAGTTTGCAAGAAAGTGTTTGATGGAGGTAGAAAAGAGGAGAGGGAGGGCGATCGAATTAACGAAGTGGGAAGAAGAAAGGAGGGAGTTCTTTAATGATAGAGAAATAGAAGACGGGACTGGAGTAAACTATGAAGAATTGGAAAAAAGGGAGAGGGAAGAACAATTAATACAATAAATGGTATAAGATGATAAAAAAGGAATGGGTGCCAATGTATTTAGAAAAGGGATAAGGAGAGAGAAGGTGGACCAGAATAGCAAGATTTAGACTGGGAAACGAGATAAGGGAGGGGATGTACTGAGAAAAAGAAGAGAACAGAATGTGTAGAATATGTGAATGGGAGGAGGAAACATGGGAGCATGTATGGGAAGGATGTAGGAGAGGAATGGAAGATAAAGGAAGCTGGCAAGAAAATGTGGTTCAGATTCTAGGGGCAGATGGATTAGGAGAAGAATGGATGAAGGACTTGGAGGGTGCTAGAGGAGCCAATGAGGGAGAATGAAAGAATGCACGTGAAAAAGGTAAATGGTGGCATAAAAAAGTGAAAGAAAAAGGAAACGGAAGTCGCTTAGATTAGAAGCGTGCAAATTGTAAGACTTTATGTAAATAGTTGTAAATAATTGTATATATAGAAAGGATAAGATTGTAAAATATATAGATTTAAACGGAAAGTTTGTAAGGAATGGAAGTCATGTAAACCCTTAGGGGATACATTATGAATAAAGAAGAGTCCAGTTTTTTTCAGGGTGGCCACAATTTTTTATAAGAAAAATCTATCCAATCACCGTCTAATCTATCAAATTATCTTTCCTTGTTCTTAACAGATATTATTTACAAATTTAAAATCAGTTCGATTTCAATTTTTTTTATGTTCAGATCAATTTTTAACTTTTTCTATTATGATTTTTTTTAATTGAAAGCATTTTAAAATACAATTTCTGAAATTGAATTTAAGGTATTAAAAATTGAAAAATAATTGATTTTACAAAATGATTTAATTGTTTAAAAAAATTTCGTCAATTATTAGCAATATTTTACCGTTCATTTAAAAAAAGCCATTATAAACAACTATTAAAAACTATAAAAATTTGAACAGAATGGTTCGAAATAGGAAGCCTTGAATTGTTAAAATTGTAATGAGCTAAATTTTAACTTTGAACGCTACAATTTTAATTAAAAAAAAGATTCAAAATTAATTTGAAACTTGAAATTATTTCAAATAATTTGAAACACGATGTAGATTTTTGCAGATTTTGAAAAAATTAAGCTTTTTGAGAATTGTAAAAAATTTTAAAAGAATAAAAAAAATTGTTGTGATTGTTAAGAAAATTGAAAACGTTTTTTTATTTAGAATAATTAATTTTAAGTGATTATTTAAAAAGATTTTAAATTTAAATTAGCAAATTTTTTATTTTGCAGTTTTTTTAATTTTACGAAAAAAATCGAATTAACAAAACATATGAATTTTCAACCAAAAAGTTTACTTTAAAAAAAATTACTTTTTTATCAAATAATTCGTGTTTCAACGAATAAAATTTACAGGATAAAGTTTCATCCAAAAATGGAATGGTTCAATTTCCAGGTAAACACTGCGATAAAAAATTGATTTGAACAAAAAAAAAGAATTTTCAACAAAATTGTTAAATTTTCAAGGGAAAAGGTGAATTTTCGACCAAGAAGATTAATGTTCTATAAAAAAAAAGATTTTCCAACTTGACCAATATACAAGAATAATTTTCAATCAATCCTAGAGTAGTTACATTTTCAGGTAAAGAAAAATTAATTTCAATAGAAAAAATGAATTTTCAACAAAGTTGTTAATTTGTCAAACAATAAGATGAATTCTTGACCCAGAAAATTAATGATCTACAAAAAAGACAAATTTAAAAAAAAATGAATCTTCAACGAAATTATTTAATTTCAAAGTTAAAAAAGATGAATTATTTACAAAAAGTTGCATTTTTCAAGCGAAAAATCTGAGTTTCCAATCAAAGAGTTCAATTTTCAACCATAATTATAAATCCATTTTAAAAAACGGATTTGTTTTCAAAGTAGTTCAACTCTTAATGAAATAACCCAAGAAGATGTACAATTGATATTTCAAACGAGCAATTGCATTTTTAACCAAAAATGACAGATTTTCAACCAAAAAGATTAAATTTCTACCAAACTAGGTCAATTTTCAACAAAATACATGAACTTTACACGAAATTATTTAATTTTAAAGTCAAAGAGAGTATTATTTACAAAAAGCTGAATTTTTAAACCAAAAATATGAGTCTTCAACCAAAATTTTAATTGTCGACCAAAAAGTTTAATTTTCTATCAAATTGTTGAACTTTAATGCCCAAAAGATGAATTTTTTACAAAACAGTAAAATTTTTAACAAAAAAGTTAATTTAAAGGCAAGTAGTTGAATTATCAACTATAATTATAAATCCTTAATAAGAAAAATTAATTTCCTTACTAATTAGTTCAACTTTAAGTGTATAATCGAATTTTTCACTCAAAATTTATGATTTTAATTTTTAACAATATTTTTGACATGTAGCGCCCTCGATGGTCGTCCAGTGAAGTAAGTGAAACGAGCACGAAATTCGAAATGTGTAGTTTATGAGAACAAAAGAAGGAGCATATTTTATTCATTAGAAGAATATAATTGATATGTTCTACATAAAGTTTTATGTTTTACTATTCCCATTTTCATCGAAAACAATTTTTTTATAGTAATTTTCTAATTCAATTTAATTTTTAATTGATAATTAATGTTCTTTATGAAAATTGAACAACTTTAAATCCAAATTTTTTGGTTCTACCTTACATTTGATCTCTTTCGATGAAAATTTATTGTAAGTTAAGTTTATAGTAGATGGAGAATTTCTTTAGAAAGTCAAATATTTGGTTGGCATTTTATGTATTTTGTGAAAAGTTTTTGTTTCTCGGTGAGAAAAAGTAACCTTTTCGGCGGAAAATAAATTTTAGATTCAAATTCATTTTCTTAACCAAAAATTCATTTTAGAACTGAAAATCTTACTATTCTAATTTTTATTGAAAGCATTTTTTTTTATAGTAATTTTTAAATTTAATTTAATTTTAAATTGAAAATTAATGTGCTTTATAAAAATTGAACAACTTTAAATCGATATTTATATATTCTTCCTTAAATTTGATCTTTTCGATGGACATGTATTGTAGGTTATGTTTATGGTAGACGGAGAATTTCTTTAGAAATTTGAATATTTGTTTGACATTTCATGTATTTTATGAAAAATCTTTGTTTCTCGATGCAAAAAATTAATCTCTTCAGCGGAAAATAAGTTTTTATATAACTGTAAAAAAGATGAAACCGTGGCCTTTACAAGATTCTGATTATCAAGTGTCAGAAATTTGAAATTTTTTAATTTTCCTACTTAGTTCAACGAGAACGAAATTCACAGGATCTCCTTCATATTACTATTAATCTGAAAAATTCAAGGGGAAAATTAAAGTGGGCCTTTTTCGTAAAATACATTGTTCAGTTTTTCTATAAATTAACGTTGTTTTGGCAGTTTGGAGAAATTTTCAACTTACATGAACAACATGAAAAAATGCAACAACAAATCAATGAAACAATTAAAATCTAAATGTTAAATGAAACTGTGATATGAGTTTCAGGACTGAAATGCTAATGAAAACATAGTAAATAAACAAAATATTTGTTCAAATTTGTTCACAACAAAATATAGGTTTAGATCCAATAATAAATTTTTAAAAATATTTTCGCAATCGCTTTTTAAGTTTTAAATATTTGAGGATGTTTTAAAAGATGTCAAAGAATTAAAAAATTTTTTTTTATAATTTAAAAGAATTAAATTTTTTTTAAATTATAAGGATCATTTAAGAAAATTCCAAAGTATTTTGGAAATCTTTAAAAAAAAAGTACTAGGTATTTTAAAATATTTCGAAGGATTTGAAAAATTTGAGAGAATTTTAAAAGGTTCCAATGAATTTTTAATTGATTACAGAAATTTAATATGACATTTTAAAGGATTTGAAATATTTCAGGGTATTTTTATAATTTCAAGTAAATTTTAGAGCTTTAAAAAATTTCAAGAGATTTCAAAAGATTTTAAAGGATTTTAAATATTTGGGGATTTTATAAAAGATGTCAAGGAATTTTCAACTTATTTTTATAATTGAAAGGAATTTCAAAGAATTTAAACAACTTTAGCAGGTTTATTTTTGATAATTCCAAAGTACTTTAGAAATCTTTAAAAGATGTCAAGGTGTTTCAAAAGATTTTGGAGGTTTCGATATATTTGAGAGTATTTGAAAAGGTTCCAAGGAATTTTCAATTTATTACAGTAATTAAATATGAGATTTTAAAGGATTTGATATATCTTAGGACGATATCTTTATATATATATATATATCTTTGACTTTCTAAAGAAAATCTTCATATACTGTAAACTTAACCTACAATAAATTTTCATCGAAAAAGATCAAATGTAAGGTAGAACCAATAAATTTGGATTTAAAGTTTTTCAATTTTGATAAAGAACATTAATTATCAATTTAAATTTAAATTGAATTAAAAAATTACTATAATAAAATTGTTTTCTATGGAAATGGGAATAGTCAAACATAAAAATTTATGTAGAATATATCAATTATATTCTTCTAATGCAAAAAAAATGCTCTTTCTTTTGTTCTCATAAACTACACATTTCGAATTTCGTTCTCGTTTCACTTACTTCACTGGATGACCATCGAGGGCGGTACATGT
>NC_046659.1:22067845-22068906 GCF_010883055.1 Belonocnema kinseyi | reverse complement strand
TGGAACACGTCTCGTTTCAAATGTGCGATCACTGCTCAGCAACAGTGATCCCAGATCTGAAACGAAATGTGGTCCAACACTATGACAGGGCTATGTCCGTGTGAATATGGTAGGGGACGATATAAATGACTGGGTTGCGCGCGCAATCCATTTCTCCTCTTCTGAATTTGAAAACTCGAAGGTGCACGATTGCCGTCGGAACACTTCGGCGGTTCTATTTATATCTCTATCCGCTTTGAAATAAAATCAAGAGATTAGGATTTTAATATTTCCAGATTTCGATGCTGGCGATTCTCATGATTTGAATACTTCGCGCGCCTCTTTATATGCGCATATTTTGAGGTTACGTTATTTCAAGCATAAAATATAAATGATGTACATATTAATACTATTATATTTATATAAATATATACATATATTATTAATGATAATATTATAATTATGTTATACTATAATAGTCATATTTATATCTTGATCCGCATTTGAAAGAAATTAAATAAATTGGCGATTTGAATGATATTTGAATATTTCGCACAATTTAAAAATCAAAATATATATGCAATGTCCGAATATTAATAGAGTGATTAATATTTTGTTGTAAATGCAGAAAAGGCAAAAAGTGCGGAGATCGAGTGTAAAGGAAGAAGGGTGAGTGAAGGCAAAGATGTGAAGGGTGAAAGTGAGTGGTTTGATGTGAAAATTTGGAGCGTATGAAGTTTTTGAGGTTGGGAGTGAAAAAATAGTTGCTTGGTCAGGGGGGCAAGAGGTAGGAAATAAAGGCGGGAAACGTCACAGAGCTTTGGGTAAGGTAGGATGCCGACGACCCGAAGTCCACAAACTGGCGCCAGAGGGCAACAGTTACTGGACGATCGCACAGAGCAGAAAACCGTAGTGGCTGCAACAGATGACGTTGCTGAAAGCATTGAAACTGGGGGGATGGGTGACGTTAATCGCAGTGTCAGCAGCGGTGATGAAAGTGCCGAGAAGTCGACCCGGGTGGGGAGGGTAGCGGATTCAGGTACGGGCAAGCAACGGGGAAGGCCCTCAAATTTACAGCGCCT
>NC_046659.1:22064595-22067745 GCF_010883055.1 Belonocnema kinseyi | reverse complement strand
TTTTACCGCGATTTCGCTGGAAGCGGGTGCAATTTTTCAGATTAGCACCCGCTCCCGGCGAAATCCTGCGGTTGTCCTTATGACAAATTTTTAATTATATTTTTTATTGGTTATATTATATTATTATTGGTTTTAAATCCACGAGTGATTCCAGGACTCGGTCGTTGTGCAAAGTTCTGCACCACCGACAAGGGCCGACATTCAGGTAAATGAAAGTGGCCATCACGGGTATACGGGCGAGTAGGGAGCGCCATGTTGCTATCAACTGATATTTTTAATGCATTGTGACTCTCTATTTCTCTCTGATGCGTATTCATGGATGATAGATATAAGGAGACCAATATGTAATGCATGGACTTCACCAAAAACGGTCACTTTTCTGTTGCCAGAAGTAAGCACACCCAAATGTGTAAAATCACACGTACGTATAGTTCAGAACTTTCCGATTGTTTTGCTTTGACAGGTCGCTCGAACAAATAAAGAATTAATAATCAGACAAGGTTTTGTAAAATGTTTGTGGAATAAGAAATTATTAGCCATGAAAGAGGTAGGTAGTATGTTGATGGAAATATCAAATTACTTTTACCAACACTATGCGTGCGACAGGTATTCGACGCGTTTGTAACAAAAACAATAAACATACAACTTTTCAACACTCTGAAAGTCTTGTACACCATACACTTGAAACCACACTTTTTGGACACTTTCGCTTTTATACAGTGATTTTTAATTGTAACATCATTTCCTTTATTCACAAACTATTAATGTTACAATCATTATTTATTTAAATTTGATTCGCGTTCACATCGGCGGCCATATTTTTTTAAAGTGCGGTTGGCACGCCACGCTCGGGAAGTTTTGAACTATAAGTAAGAATGATTTTGCACATTTGTGTGGGCGTACTTCTAGTAAACAGAAAAGTTTTCATTTTCAGTTCCACTATTTTGTCTCCTTATGCCTATTCTCCATCTGCGTATTATTGAATATGGCTAAAGAAAGGTTAAGAAACCACAGATGAATTTTTAAACCATCCAAACTGCAAATATCTTAAAAATAAAAAATAGAAAATGGCATTTATGGATTTTCGCTGATTTCAACACTTTTTTCAGAAAAAAGTGCGTTATAATTATGAGCGCATCAGAAGAAAACCTTATGCAATTAGATGAAAGCAGTCAAAATAATAATTCTAAAATGAGTGGTGTCAGTTTTGATATTCTTGGTGATATTTTTATGTTAAATGGAGTTCTGATAAACAACAACAATGTGAGTCGGTACACATAAGCATAATTCAAAAAAGTGAGGTTATATTATACTCTATCCGAGTCCACCACCTTCATTACTTTTATTACGTTTTTTACAGGTTTTTTACGTATAATACATTTTTCACGTATAATACGTCAGAAACCCCGAGTGAAGCGTCACTGCACAGCCCTGGGGTAGGGTGAGGATACTCTGTATGGTAGGGAGCGCCGGGTCACTCCAAGTCGAACGTATTTGAGCATCGAGTTGTCGGGGCCATGCTTTGATGGATCATGGTACACGGAAAGAAATTTAGGGCGACTGCGTGAATATATTGGGGGACGGTATAAATGACTGAGATGCGCGCGCAACCCATTTCTCCTCTTCTGAATCTGAAAACTCGAATGTGCACGATTGCCAGTCGGAACACTTCGGCTGTTCTATTTATATCGCTATCTGCTTTGAAATGATATAAATTTTAATACTATTATACATATAAATATATACATATATTATTAATGATAATATTATAATTATGTTATATTATAATAGTCTTATTTTTATCTTGATTCGCATTTGAAAGAAATTAAAGAAATTGGCGATTTTAATGATATTTGAATATTTCGCACAATTTAAAAATAAAAATATGTATACAATATCAGAATATTAATACTGTAATTAATATTTTGTTGTATATTATATTGTGCTCATTATACTGTAAACTTTATATTGTGTATATTATTGTGCATGATGAAAATAAATTACATATTTAAGTATGTTATATTATAATTATGTATAGAATAGAATTTATTGTCTTCATTGTATACTCTTACAAGTTTTTACAATATTCTTTTGCTCTCTTAAATTTTCAAATAAAACGAAGTCTATATTACAGTTCCTCTTGTACTTAGGCTTCATTATTCCTCTATATCACTATTTTCTTCGATATTATAATTATATTAATATTAATTAGCTGTAAATGATTGTGCTGGAGTTTTTAAGCGTTTGATTTATCTATTAAACCAAAAAAGTTTAAACAGTCTCCGGACTTATATCCTCTCCGGTTATATTATACTTTGTTCATGACTACTTGCGACTCCGATTTTTAAGATTTAAAATTGCTAGCAATTTTATAAAGTGTTAATACAAAATTTTGTACTTGTTAGTACTTATAATTTGTAATAGTATTATTTTCAATGATTCTCATAAATAAATTTTCTAATTTTGAAAAGCTACTTTAAATTTTTTCGGTTTATAGATAAATTCAACTTCCAACGCTTAAAACTCTAGCACAATCATTCACAGCTAATACATTTTGATGTTAATATCAATATCTCTTGAGATAATATTGTTAGATTTATAATTTCATATATAGTTAATTACATATTATATTAATTCTATTATAATGTGCCCTGATTATACTTCTTTTTCAGATTTTCATGTCTTAACTCAAAATTTTAATTATTTTTTAGAATTCCTTGTCCCAGATCTGAATTATAGTTTTTTCAAAAAATCTCTGATCCGATTCAAAAATACATACAATTGATTTTAAAATTTTCCTGTTCCAATTCAGAGTTCAGGGTGAAATAAGAAAATCCAAACTTTTAAATCTGAAAATGATTTATTTGAGGTGGAAATCTTTTGAATTTTAAACTTTTAAAACTGAAGCTTCACAAATTTTTAATTCAGAAATATTTCATTCAAACGCTCAACAATTCATACCTTTGTCTTATCTACGTTCACCGTCAGCTCTTTTGTTCCCACATACTCTTCAGAGATTCTCATCATTAGGTTCATCCCCTTCTCATTATCTGCTAATAGAACTACATCGTCCACGTATGCTAGAGAGTATAGTTTGCTATTACCCAAAGCCGTTCCTCCTTTTCCTTTCTCCTTTAGCTTCTCCTCTAA
>NC_046659.1:22056148-22064495 GCF_010883055.1 Belonocnema kinseyi | reverse complement strand
ACCCGAGGACGCGTTCGGTGGCTTTGTCATAGGCCCTTCGGTTTGATTCTAGAGGAATCAAAACCGAACCGAATGGTTCCGATACCGGGAATCGAACCCGAGATTTATCTGCACCACCGACAAGGGCCGACATGAGGTAAATGAAAGTGGCCCTCAACCCTTTACATGTGTGCGTTGCGTGGCCATCGTAGGGATACTGCACGGACGCAATCTGATATCTGATATCTGATATATAACATCTGATAAAGAAATGTGTATGGAAATTTTTGATTTCACAAAGTTAAAAATAATCTCAATTACAAATTTTAAAATTCGCTGTACATCCAATTTTTATTCTTGGGTCTTGGCAATTTTTTTCTAATCCATTTCAAAGATTGGTAAACGGGGGTGATTTTCTCTTAGAAAATAAGTGATTAAAATTTGAAAAAGTTGGGTAGACTTTTTTGACATCGAGTTATGTAAAAAAGGTAAACTTCCGAAAATTTAAAAACTAATTTAAGAACTATTTATACTCTTTTGCCTTATTGTTTGAATTTTCAGAATTTTCGTTATTAGTTATAGGCGAAAAAGTTTAAATTTAACATTTAAAAATGCGAAAATACACTATTTTCCATGTTCATTTGCAATCCAGCGAGTCACTTTCTTCCGCTTCTTTTGAAAGTCGATCCTCTGCTTTCAGTTTTCTTTTTAAAATATACCTTGAATTCAATGCTTTTTAAATTCAATGTTTGCAGCTGCATTTAGATTGAAGTGCACAAAGGTTTTTTGTTTTAAATATCAATTAATTAAAACATTTTTTTTATTTTTCACGATTTAATTTATAACTTCTAAAATTGAAAAATTGAAGCTTAAAGAATATTTTTCAAACAATAGAATGGATTTCTTCGTCAGAGATACAAACGTAAATTGTACTATAGTAAAAACAACTAGAGAAATTTAATCGAAAGCCAAATTTGGTAATGAAAACAAACCTTTGTCGACCTATATATTCTAATTTTATTCCCCGAGAGATTTTTAAAAAATCTCTTCGAAACACTTTTATTGCAACAATTTAATTGAAGAAAAATATTTTTTATAAAAATAAAAATAGTACAATTTTTACATACAATTCTTAAAATGAAAAAACTGTGCGTCAAAGCACAATCCAATCCGTCTATTTTTTCGAAAGTTATCCGATATACAGACAGCCACAACATCAATAATAAAGACGACGTAGACGCCAGAGAGACACACCGATACCGACGTAAAAACTTGTTTTTGTGACTCAAGGAGCCTCAAAACGTCGAAATTTCATGAAATTCACGAAAGTCATTTTTCGCATCCTCTTCTCATTATGGATGAGAATGTGATAAAATAATCATGGGGCCTTGAAAAAGTAGCATTTTTCGCCTCTTGACTTTTTTCCATATCAAGCTTTTTTTGCTTCAAATATCCATTTTCGTTTGGTTTTTTGGATTTTGAAAATCCTTTAACTTTGGTAACAACGACGACGCCGGACAGGTAACAGACCCCGACGTAAAAACTCGTTTTTCTGACTCAAGGGGCCTCAAAACGTCGACATTCGATAAAATCCGAAAAAGTCATTTTTCATAAAAAAAACTAATAACTTCTCATTTTGGATGAGAATGTAAAAATTATCAACAAGATTTTTAGAAAAACTTTCAAAGAATAAAATGATTGTCCCGTAAGTTAGAACCAAAAAAATACTATTTCAAAAAAATGAAAGTTGTGCTAAATATTGAGCTAAACTCGCGACCGGGACAAATCGGGAAAAGAAAGTAAATTTGAAAATTGAACTGCAGTTCGAGTATTAAAAATTTAACAGTGATTGATTTTACAAGATGATTCTAGATCTGTTCAAAATGATATAGTTTATATATTTTAACGTTAAAATTTGAACTAATTTAATTCGAAAGTCTTAGTAGTGAAACAAGTGTAAACGTTCGAATTAATGGCTTCTTAAATGAACGCCTTTATTCAATTTCAAAATCTTTTTGTAGTATTATTTCAGTATGAAATATTCCATTTTTAATCTATTTACTTTGGAAATTAAAAAAAAAAACAATTTTCAATAGTAAACAATTTGAAAAAGAATTTTCACAATTTCAGAGTGACAAATTTAAACTTTGAATGTTACAATTATAATTGTTTTATTTTTTTATCTGTATTTCCAAGGTAAAAGTATTTCATTTTGATTCTTGAAGATCAGGATTTTACAAAAATGTTAGAAAAAATGGCAATCAGTCTAAAAGACATTTAAAAGTTCCGAAAATTTTTCTTAAATAATTTAAAAACATTTGAAATAATTTAAAAGAGAATTGATACTTTTGATGATTTTAAAATGTTTTGAAATGTTGACTTTTTATTTTGAAAAATTACATAATTTTAAGAGGAGGTATAATATATGGCACCGCTGAAAAAATCCCGAAAGGGATGAACGAAAAATCCCAAAAAATGAAATCCCCGGCACCTGAATAATAATTTTATAAAAATTGTATTAAAAAATACATTAAAAAACACGTGCGCTTTGAAAGACGAAAATGTTCTGCCGCCTGTATTC
The DNA here is from genome assembly GCF_010883055.1 of Belonocnema kinseyi. NCBI lineage: Eukaryota > Metazoa > Arthropoda > Insecta > Hymenoptera > Cynipidae > Belonocnema > Belonocnema kinseyi. The sequence continues at coordinate 22,061,935 of NC_046659.1, read as the reverse complement.
ATTGTCGAAATTGTAGAATAATAACTTTCTTTCATTCACTTTAAATATCAAGCATGCATACCGCTATCGGCGCTATTTTAAAGTTATGGAACAAAATGTGATCATGCTGACGCCATCTTGAAAACGTATATTACGTTTTGTACAAAACTGAGGACGTAATATACGTACGTAAATTACGTCTAAAACCTCATGTAATTTACCGAAGGTATATTACGTGCACAACCCTGCCCTACCCCGCCCAGCAAATTCTGTCCTTCAAATCAAGATGGAAGATTGTCGCGCCGCACAGTGGTCTGGAATAGGAATTTACTGTTCATAATCGTCCACAGGTCGTATTTCTTAACCGATTTAAAAGTTTTTTGTTTAGAAATGCTCAGCAATTAATTTTTAAGAGAATCGTGGTTTGCTTTTTTAAATTTTTTTTTACAGAGAAACATTATATAAACAAATATAGTGACAAAATTGATCATTTTAGCTTTGTGAATTTTTATCTCAAGAAAAAATACAGATAGAAACTCACTATCAGCCAGAATTATTCCACATGCATGCATAGAATGTAATTAATTTTAATAATATTTAACCTAATTAGTCTAAACAATTTTTATAAACAAATTCTCATTAGTGTTTCTTTATCATAGAAAAAATCGTTTATTTCACGCTAGTTGCTAATATTTTTCATCGGAGTCATAATTTGTACAAGAAAATTAGCATAAGTTAACAGCTATTATTTTCATAAACATTTCTATAAGCAAATTCTTTCTAAACGAGTTTTTTTCATAGCTAAATTGATTTTTCTGAACAAAAGTAATTCGCAATTGTCTTTAAAGCCATTTATATACTTTAAGCTTTATTAAACATAAACAATATAGATTGTTTATAACAATTTAGTTAAACAAGTCTCCTAATCGGCCGTTTCCTCGTAGAAAAAAATGTTTTTTTCTTCAATAATTATTAGAGTGACATTTATTTCGGTGACTAAGCAACGAAATTAAATAAACAATCATTTATATGATTGTTATAAACAATTTTTCTAACAATACTATAATTTATTTTTTTTTACATGCAAAAAGGACGGTTTTCCACTGAAAGTATCCGACAATAAACTAACAGTGATTCCAAAATTGGATATGGGACATTAAATAATAATTCTCGTAATTGTTAATAACAATTTCTGTAGAAAACTGTCCATAGCAATAACGCTGTACTTGCGTTTTTAGAAGTCACCTATCTCTTATTTGTTTTATGCAACTTCCTAAAAAATAAATGAGGAACAAGTGAAAATAAGGTGCAATAACGCTGTACTTGCGTATTCAAAAGTCACTTATCTTTCATTTGTTGTGTACGTAACTTCATGAAAAACAAATGAAGAACAAGTTACTCTCAACTAAAAAGTACAGTTCCAGGTTCAACGCTAGGTGGGTATCTCTTGCACGCGCTCTCGCAAGAGAAATCATCACAAATGAATGATCTAGAGCGTGTAAAGCAGAAGAAAGAAATTATATCCAGCTTAGAATTTGGTCTTTCTACTTTGCATGCTTGGATTAGGTTCATGGAGTGTATACTACATATTGCTTATCGGTTACAAATCTGCAAATGGAGCATATGCAAGAAAGAGGATAAAGAAACGATGAAAGAAGCTAAGGAAAGAATTTGCAACGAATTTCAAAAGAAGATGGGGTTAATAATTGATCAACCAAGTCAAGGATTTGGCAACTCTAGTTGTGATAATACGGCTCGTAGGTTTTTCTCGAATGTTGATCAAGTGTCAGAAATAACTGGAGTAAATAAAGAACTCATTAAAATGTTTATAAACATACTACAAATGTTAGCTAGTAGCAGAAAATTTCCTTCTCTTTTTTTCAACGAATAGGCTTTTAGGACAGCAAAACTGTATATAAGCTTATATCTATGGTACTACATGCCTTCTTCAGTTCATAAAATACTGCTACATGGGGGAAAAGTTATGGAGAATTTTATGCTGTCAATTGGCATGTATTCCGAAGAAGCTTCTGAAGCCAGGAACAAGGATATCAAGTACATTTGACAGTTCAACACACGAAAAATCTCTGGATTGCAAACTATGCAGGACGTAATTTACAAACTCGTTGAGTTCTCAGATTTTTTCATTGCAACATGAAGCTTGAATGGGAAAAAGTTGACGTTGAACTTGATCAAGAACTCGATGAACTAATTGAACAATCTGAATCTAAAAATGATTCGAGTTCTGAATCGTAATTTATTAATCTTAAGTTTTTTATAATAGTCTCATTATTATTAAAAGTATCAATTTTTTCATTAATTCAATAACACAAATAAGATCATCACAAAAATGATTGAAGAAAAAATAACTTTTTTCTACGACCAACCGCAGATTGTCACGCATTGTTTTAAAATTGTTATTAACAACTAAGAAAATTATTATTTAATGTTCCATATCCAAATTTGGAATCACTGTGTGAACTTAAAAATAGCTGTCGTTCCCCGGCTGTGGCTGTTCCTCGTCTGGTGCTTATATTTGTTCTTCAATTAAATTTCTTTTCATTTGGAATGATTTTTGGCGAAATTTCGCACATAGAAACTCTTAGCAATAAGTACCGCCCTGGCGGACCGAAGGAACCGAAAGGAGCCTCAACAAAGTACCCGTAAAGACCCCATTGGGTCCCCATTCGGTTCCTTTTTAAAAAACTGAAGAAAAAAAAACAGCAAGATCAACTTTTAAACTGTTGAAATTCGGATTCTACGTTAAATTTTCTATTAGAAACTCACGGAGTGATCTCAACACTTTTTTCACAGCGTGAAAAATCAAAGAAAATGTCATTAATTTCTGCTGAAGGTGACTTCAAGCGCATCCATAATAGCTTAAGTAGAGCTCTAAATAGGAAGGTACTATGATCCGCCATGTTTATTCCATCAGCTGTGCAAATGGGTTCTCGAGTACACTTAATGTAAGAACAAAAATGTAAATACTGATGATTATTCTGGATAATCCCTTGTTTTATTACGAGATGTATTTTGTGCTCCGCTGCGAGAAAACACGAGCTTCGCACCTCACATATGATGCAACTGCATCGTCGAAGGAAGACAATTTCGCGACATCGTGTACTACTAATAAAATATCATCAAATCAGTGAAGAATTTTTTGCTAACAATTTTAATTTGTTTAAACATTTAATAATATTCCTAGAAAGCAAAGTAGAACATGAAAATATTCCAATCTTTCGAAAAAAGCAAAAATTAAATAATGTAGACAAAAAAATTGTTTAAATTGATTAAATTTTTTTTTAAATGTAGGTGTATTCATAATAAACCAATTAGTACTAAAAAATATTAAGATTTGTGTTAAATCAATGGGAAACTTCATGGTATTCACGCCACCCCTAAATATTAACTGATTTTGCTCAAAATACCTTTTCGTTGTTGCTTTAAGTGCACTCGAAACTGTCAAATACTTATGAGAATTGTATGCGTAAAAAAACGTTTTACACTTTGTCCCTTTTATACACATAATGAAAACTGATTTTTATTACAAGCACTACTTTCTCCCGAGTATAAAAAATCGTACATTTATACAATTACGTGACAAAATTTAACAGCGAATTGCTGTTTTGCCCTTCGAGACGTTTACCTATTTGCCCAGCTGATGGAATAAACATGGCGGACCATAGTACTCTCCTTTATAGAGCCTTAGCTCTAGTAGTATGTTGCGCGCGAAGCTTAAAAATAAAATTCTCTCACTTGCATCGCAGCTTTGTTATCTGAGGTTTCCACTGCGAGGCGCTAGCATCTAGACAAAATTCTTAAAGTTACCGACGGAACGCTTATTAACTGCGCAACCTGTAAAAACAGCTTTATTATGCAACGGTTTTTTAACTTGTGTCCACAATGTAATTTTTTTTTATTTTTAATATATTTTTATAACAAGAGTTTATAACAAATGTCCCTTCTAGAAATAATCGATTGGATACGATTATTAACGATTAAGAGTAATCGAAAGTGGAATCTGCTTAAATTGTTGCTAATTGTGTCAATTGTTCCCAATCAAATTGAATTGAGTAAATGCACTTACCTGCAATACACCCTCTGCAGTTTTCGTTTGTAACACACAGCGCGCACATGTTTATTAGTGAGCTATTACATTTTTAGTAATTTAACAAAAGTTTTAAGTGCCACAAAAATATAATAATTAGTCGGTATACCGAATGAAAAGTCAAAAGTATATGGGTTAACAACATGTGAAAAACATACCGTTTAACGATGTGACAGTGATGTAGTATGATTATCAAGTAGGCAGTTTGATTTAGGGGGTATATTATTGTAAAACGTTTATTTACTTCTTTTTAAATTCATATTGTTGAAATTTGTTTGACAGATTAAAGAACATATTGTAAATAATTAAGGCAAAATCAAAATGCTGTGGTGAAAACTTGACCGCTAACTCAGAATAATGGATACCCAATTGAAAACGATTGGAGACATTATACAAGGTAGGATGTCGCCAAAATTTTGAAACTCAGACTAAATAAATTATAAGTTATTCATTAAATTTCTAGTGAAAAAACTTTTCCAATACTTTTAAGTTACTTACAATATAATAATTTTGAATTTATAAATAATTTTGATTTAAAATTTTCGAAAATTTCTAGTTTTAAATATTTAAAATATTCAGTTTTGAATATTTCAAATAATTTGGTTTGCAATGTCTAATTATAAAATATTCTCAAGGTTTGCAATTATTAATTGTATAGTATTAGATTTTTTTGGTTTCATTAGGTTCAAAATTGAATTGAATATGTGCGCTATTCATCGCAAGAAGTAGATTTCCTTCCATAAGCACATATATTTTTTATATTCTCTCCTTACTGAAGCATTGAGATTAATGGCTACATATTTCTATAATTTTATTCAATTTTGTTATTTAATAGTCTAAAAAAAAAGTTTATTTTCAATATTTATATTAAGAATTTATCTTAAGAATAATATTAAGAAATTATTAAGTTTAAACGTAAGCAGCTTAGAAGTCTCAATTTTAAAATGCTATTTTTGAAGTCTGCACTTTTACTAATTCAAATCAAATCGAAACAAGATTAGAATGTACATTTTTCATACTTAAATTTCACATAGCATAATTTTAAATTAAACAAGGTTAAAGGCTTCTGCATCCATGCTGCACAATTTCAAATGATTTATTTATAAAAAGTTTCTAGAAGACTTGTAATTTTTACACACACATACGTGCACACACACACACACACACACACACACACACACACACACACACACACACACACACACACACACACACACACACACACACACACACACACACAATATGTTACTGAACGTTCGAACTCAAAATCGCTGTTTTAAATGTTTTAATTAAATATTTAGATCGCTCAGTTATCACATAACTTCCACTTCGATTGGTTTAATATACAATTTAGTTTTAAATACCTTAAATAACAAAATTTTCAGCTTTAAAAACTTAAACTTTGAATTTGATTCAATGATGTAAAATTTTTCTTAATCAGGAAATTAATCCAGATTTTTTCTTTAATTTTAGTGGCTAACTTGTTACGCAGTTGACTTTGACCTACTTGCGTCATAGATTTAGGTAATCCCACACGTATCCGCTAGACTATAAGTAGGACCATACCTATGGTCTGGAGTTCAGTTCTAATCTTGCCCACGACAATAATTGTATAATAAAGTCAATAAAGAAACACCGAATTGCCTAACAGCAATTCGGTTACTTTTTAAAAATATCTAAACGTTCTTTTGCGCATAACA
>NC_046659.1:22054764-22056048 GCF_010883055.1 Belonocnema kinseyi | reverse complement strand
ACTATGTAGAAAAATAATCAATAGTATTTTTGTATTGTTTTATAAATAAATAAATATTAAAAAAGAATTCCGGTTAATATTTGATTCACCCTCGTATAATCATCAGATGAGGAACAGCCACAACCGGGGAAAGACAGATATTTTTAGGTTAAAATTCGGAAATTGCAATTAGAGCAATTAAAATTGAAAATTTTATCGCATCATTCCTTTTAAAAATTGTATTCGAATAAAGTATTATAAATATATTAGTTATACTTTATACATACTGATGCTAAACAATTTTAGTAGGATTATTCACTTCCCTTTTCCAGACAATATTATCATGAAGAAAATGTTTCTCGCAAACAAAATGGCTAGCTGTTACTAAAAAATCATCCGTATTTATTGTTTTTTGATATATATCAACTAAATTTTAAAGCACTTTGAAAAAATGAATTTTTTTCGCCGTCATCACGACTCGAATGGTAGCCGGATTGGCAGTTTGCCCTAGTAAAAATGCCTAATAGGTTATCAAAATAAACTGTTTAAAACCATATAGGATGCAGATGGTTTTCATGTGGTCTTAAGTGGTTCTAAAGAACCTCTTTATTTGGATTTGGGTTCTAATGGCTTGTATTCGGCATTTAAACGGCCACTGGGACTAAAATTAACTTGAAATTTTTTTCTAATAGGCTTTATTAGGCACTGATGTGCTTTTAAAACATGACTGCAAATATAACGAATCACAAGATGCTTCTCTATGTGGATCTATGAGGTTTTTAATGGTGAAGTGGAATTCAATTCATCGAACTAAAATTTGAAGATCTGCATTGCAAGTGGCCTTGAAGGGAATCTTTAGGTTCTGCTTTATCACGAATGACATAAGGCCAAAACTGCTGCTCCAGCGGGTACTATCAGGAATTTGCATGGTTAATCTAAATTGAATTGATTAGGTTGAAACTCAACATAATGCTTTTAAAGTGGCTCTACGAGGTACCTATTAGATACTACTTTCTCACGAATGGCAAGTTTAAAATTGCTGTTTTAATAGGTTCTATTAGGATTTCTAATGGCAAATCGGGATTAACTTAATCAAAGTTTAAACTCAAAATAATAGTTTCAAATGGCCCTGTGGTGGCACCTATTAGGTTCTGCTTTCTCGCGAATAGCAGAAGTCCAAAGTTGCTTCTTTAAGAGATTCTGTTAGGGATTTGCATGGAAACTTGGATTTAAATTAATCGGCTATTAAAACTTAAAATAATGCTTTCAAAGTGGATCTAGGAGGCACCTATTAGGTATTGCTTT
>NC_046659.1:22053477-22054664 GCF_010883055.1 Belonocnema kinseyi | reverse complement strand
TTAGGTAATCCCACACGTATCCGCTAGACTATAAGTAGGACCATACCTATGGTCTCGAGTTCAGTTCTAATCTTGCCTACGACAATAATTGTATAATAAAGTTAATAAAGAAACACCGAATTGCCTAACAGCAATTCGGTTACTTTTTAAAAATATCTAAACGTTCTTTTGCGCATAACAAACTTGCGAATAATAAAAAAAGTTGGTTTTGCGTCAATCATTAGTGGTAAAAGTGAAGTCATAATCTAAGGATTACCGACTATAACATCACCGACATTGGTGTAAATTTACTGTTCAATTTAGGACGAATTTTTTCCATCATTTCGAGTACTTATATTTCAATAAACTAAAAATTATTTTTAAAAAAGTTGAATTAATAAAAACTTTTTTTATTATAAGATTTAATTTTGTTCAATTAATAACACTTTGGCATTTTTAAATAATAAAATAATACCTTAATCGCTTTTCTGAAGTTTCACGTTTCTAAATTATTCGCTTACTTTTTTTAATATTAACCGATTTTTAAACTTATAAAAATGTATGAAAATGTTCACTAAAATAAACAATCCAAGAGCGCATATCCCACGTCGAAAGATTTCCCGGAAAGTGCTCTGGCAGGTCACGACCATCGCCCTAATAAATTTAGTTTGCACCAGGTGCATACAATATTTCTACCTCGAGGAAGTTGAGTTCTAAATGAACCATGGAGGCAACCAACCAACTTTTTCATAACACGTCATTAGAAAATAATCTCCAAGTGAACCAGGTGTAAAAAATACATCTACCTCGAGGAAGTTAAGTTTGAAATGAACTTTGGAGTCAAAAAAGCAATTTTCTTACATGACTCGTCATTTTACAATAACTTCGAAGTGCACCAGGTATAAAAAATATATCTCCCTCAGAGACGTTGAGTTCTAAATGAACCTTGGAAGCAAACAACCAATTTTTTCATAATTGGTCATTATACAATAACCTGCAAGTGCACCAGGTGTAAAACATACATCTCCCTTGAAGAAATTGAGTTCTGAATGAACCTTGGAGGCAACCGACCAATTTTGTATATGACTTGTCATTGTACAATGACAATTGTTTGGTCGCCTTCAAGTTCAATTTAGAACTAAACTTCCTAGAGGGTGATGTATTTTTTACACCTGATGCACTTGAAGCAGGCGCGTAGGCAGGGGGTT
>NC_046659.1:22046467-22053467 GCF_010883055.1 Belonocnema kinseyi | reverse complement strand
TGTCAGAAAAGTTGTGATGGGTATATTGACTCATCACGAATTTTGTTGACGAAATATTATTCATAGTAATGATGAAAATGCGTGAAAAATAAAAAAGGGAATTTCCAGTGAGTGGCAAAATGTCTGAAAAAAATTCCCAAAAAGTTAAATAATATTGAAACTTAGTGTCGATGTTACGAAAAATTAAAAAAGCGCACAATTTTTCATATTCTACAATGACTTCATCTAGACTTTATTAGAGCAAACTAGAAGAATACTACCGACAATCAATTTTCATCCCATTTTTGGATCACTACTGTCAAAGATATTCGGTCCTAGATACGGCATGAGATTAGTTGTACCACATACAGGTAGTTAGCGCGGCAGGCAAGTTTGTGGTCCTACATATATATATATGGCTTTTAGTTCGGCCACATACTTGTAGAGGCGCGACATGTACTGATTGGTTCCGCCACATGTTTATAGAGGCGCGACAGGCAGCTATATATTCGGTCGCGCCAAATTATAGTTCATTTGAAATCCAAAATTGTAATAATCTAATTTTACTTTATAAGTGAATGGAAAAATAATTTTAATTGAGTAGAAAAGGTCTTGAAGGAAGTCGAAAACTCTAAAGACTTTTTGAAATCAAAATTATGCCCAAAATGTAGCAAAAATATTAGTATAAAATAGTAATAACAAATTTGAATTAAAAAGTTTATTTTTTATTTAAGTTCTAATTTTTTTGGAAATTAGTAGAAAAGTGAAATGTGAAGAGACAGTTAAGTTTTATTTAAATTTAAATAAACTAAAAAAGATGTCTGGTTAAATCAACCAGAATTGTGGTCGAATATTTCCTTACTATTTTTTTCTGGTTAAAGAAATACAAATTCTGAAAAGAAATTTCCTTATAAAAACTTATTAAAAAATTTGTTTCCCTAATTTCCTTATAGACCTAGACAAATGTCTTCTGAAATGTTGCATTTTTTAAATATTAGTGAATTATGTGGTATATGAGTTTTTTAACAGCTGTAAAATGTAAGAAGCATTTTCGAAAGTCAGAGGAAATTACGGCTTGCTTCTACAGTTTAGCTAAGACCATTTTATAAATATGAACCATTTTTTCAAATTGAAATAAGAAGTAACTCACTCTTACAAAATGTCATTTTCCCTGCTCCAGAAATCTAACTTTAAGAAAAAATGTAAGTTTGCTTAATTTTTTTTTATTATCATTTAATACTAAAACTTGAGATAAAAATTGCCATAATTTTCGTATTCTTGTTGTTTTAATATATGAGCTAATTACATTTTTTAAACCGCAAAAATGAAAAATAATATAAACCAATGCTATATATTCACATAACTATTATGTACTTCAATAGTCTATATTTTCAAAAAGAATTTGACGCTGTTTCTATTTTATTTTTAATAAATATATAATTTTCCATAGTTTTTTATTTAGTTTCCTTTAATTGTTTCCTTTATTTTGTATTTATTGAGAAAAATAAGTTGAAACTTTAAAATGTTCTCCACCGGTCATGTATAAAAAACTATTTTTTCCAGCTGGTCGATTAAGCTTTTGTTTGCATTTACTTGTTTAACTGTTTGCATATTTAATTCCATTAAAAATGTTTCATTTTGCTAAAATAATTATTTTAAATTCTTTCCTTCAATAAAAAACTTCCTCTTTTAAATTTGTTCGTAAATAAATTTATTTTCTAATAATTTAAATATTTGATTAACTTTCAGTTTCTTTTATAAAATTTTAAAGGCTTATGCATCATTAATTAATTACCTCATTAACCAAAAAGGTTTTTTAAAGAAAAATAACAACAATCATGCAAAAACCCCATTTTTTTATTTGAAAAAGATATAAAAAATGTTTATTTCTTTTATAATTAAAAAGAAATTAGGAAGGAATTTCATACTTGAATAAAATTATGAATCGAACCAAAAAATACATGATCTGGCACTTTTTTGTTAGACTTATTTTTTCAAAAATTGTATACTCATTTTCAAAAATCTTGATTGAAAACCGAAGTTTAATTCCGCTCTATTGTATTATTCACAACTTTCTTCTAACTGCAATTCATAACACAGTAGACAATTAGACATAATGTAAAAATTACAATGAACATGACAAGTCGAAACTGTCATCTAGGTACTTGACGTTAAAGTGAATATTTATTTCTGACAATATTAAAACTTCCATTTTAATATTGAGTTTAATAAATTTAAAAGGAAGATATGTTAAAATTATTTACGCCTAGCGTTATAATGCTTAAAGCTTCTTGTTTTTCAAAACTCAATATATTCCAATCAAGATTTTTTTCTTACTTCTTAAATCTTGTAAACAAGAACAAATGTTTTCATGTAATAAATAAGTGACGAAACTTTGTTATCAAATAATTTTTTTTAATGTGATAAGCCGTGATTATTTCTGCCGTCTTGGAGAAAAAAGTTGCTCTCTAAAGTCTAAAGTTTGACGTAAGGATCATTTTCGCGTTGCAGCGTATACGTAAAGAAGACTCACGTCAAAACGAAGACAGTGAGTTCCTTCACGCGAACAGCAGATTTGGCTTAACCCGTTTTCCCTCTCGACGGATTGTTCACCTTGGCGCGCGGGGTATTTCCAAAATTAATTTTTTTACGTAAAAAAAAGTCGTGTCTGCTAAAATGTAATATTTTTTTCTCGATGACTGAAATTAAACAAAAAGGTTTGAAAGTGTAAAATTAAAAATGTAAAGCTTTGAACAAATTCTGAATTTAAGAATCAAATCCTAAACAATTAAAAATTTTAACATTGAAATTTAATTTGGTTTTGAATATAAGGGTTTAATATCGTAAAATTGACAACTGTAGCTTTCTAACTTGATTAAGCTTAAATTAATGGCCTGCAAAATCTGATAATACCTAAATACAAACATCTAGAATTCTGCATTTCAATTTTCAATTCAAAACTTTCAAAATTAAATAATTTAAATTTATCAGATTATACTTGAGGCATATTCAAAATTTAAAAAATATTAATTTCTGTTTATAAAATTACTCAATTTGAATGTTTGAATTGAAAATACATTAAAACCTTTCAATTTAAAATTCCTTTCCTTATAAAAAGTTTTCGATTTCAAAGGCTTCACATTAATTCCAATTTTTCACGATGTTTGACATGAATAATCTGCTTATTGTAGCTTTAAATTATTTATATCCTAAAGCTGAAAAAAATGTATTGCCGAATCATAAGTGATTTCATTTAAAACGTTTAAAATTAAACAATTTGAATTGACAGGTTATACTCTAAGAATATTCGAAATTTTACAAATACTGAAATTTTGAATTTTAAATTTATAATCTAGTTTCTTTCAATAATTATTATTTTATTCTTACGCTTCTAAAAGAAAATACTTACACTGTATTATTAATTGTTTTCATTTTAAATTTCTCTCATTTAAAACCTTTTAATTTCAAAGAATTTGAAATTATAATCCAATTTTCGAAACTGAATAATTTTAAATGGAATAATTATTTAATTGCTAACATCTGTATTTAATTCAATCAAATTTAAAATTTAAAGATTTTTCATTTTTATTGAACTAAATTGCACTTAAATTTAACACCATTTAACACCATTCAACATCCACAATTTTAACTGAAATTTACATAAATTAAACTAAATTTTACTTAAATTTTGAATTTAACTCACATCTATTAAGTTTTTGAAATGATCTAAATTGTATTCAATCTTTCAATTTAGTTTTACAAAATAATTTTTAAAATTGCACAACAATAAATCTTAAAGTACGAATAGAATTGTTTTAAAACTTATTTACTTAGTATCTAGAAAATTTCTCTTTTAAAAGAAACTAGACGAGAAATTAATTTAACTAAATTTTATTCAATTCTTAAATTCATCTAAATTTCATTTAAATGTTGAATTTAGCTAAATTTTATTTAAATTTTAAATTCAACTAAATTTTATTTAATTTTTAATTTAAATAAATTTTATTTAATTTTTTAATTTATCTTAATTTCATTTAACTTTTAAGTTTAATTAAAAAAAAAAATTAGAAATTTAACTAAAATTCTAAAGTACGAAAAGAATTTTTTTGGATTTATTTATTGTCTCGAAAATTTAAAATAATAATAAATAGAATATTTTTAGGCTCTCTTTAATTTGAATGTAATTAGGTAAATCAGTGTTCATAACATTTTTAGCGTACAGGCCGTACAGAGCCAGCCAACCGACTCAACTATAGCAAAGATTGCTATAGTGATGGCGAAGGCGAACGCGAGAAACAAAAAATCTCGTTCGGTTTGGAATTCAACAACTTTCGGTGTGCACCCCGGCCCCACCACGCCGCTGACGTGCTAGGAGTACGCGGTTGCCATAGAAACGGTGAAAAGTTGAAGAGGGCAGCACCTCGACATAGTCGAAAATGTATTTAGAAATATGCATATATATATATATATATATATATATATATATACATATATATATCGGCCGTCCTTACCACTGACCCATGCTGTGTCTAGGAGCTAATATCTTTGCTACTGTGAAGAATTGAAGACTAGATTTATTAAACACCGTGGACTCCTTTCAAAAATTCAAAAAATATTGCCATAAAAATGTGAGCAACTGGACTCCGATAAGATCAAATCAACCGTAGAATGTTTTGAAAATCAGTGGCCGAATAATACCACATCGACCGAAGAATTCCAAGCTGAAATGAAAATGTGGTAAAGACAGTGTTTGAAAATCTCAAACGATAAACGACAAAAAATTTCATTGGTGCATTGAATCATTGCTGCGAATCTTTTTACCCGACGGTACATTGGTACTTGCAAATTGCTGCGACGCTGCCTGTTTCTGTTGCTGCAAGTGACCGCTCTTTTTCTTCTCTTCGGAGGTTAAAAATGTATTTGAGGAGTACGATGGGCCAAGAACGGTTAAATGGACTTGCTCTGCTTAACCAAAGATATTGTGAGCCTAGATGCAACACGTGTATAGTTCGAGGAACTAATTGTAGATGGCGCTCCCGGCGAAAATTGCCCGATCCCCCCATGCCTCTCAACCCGAAAATCGCAACCACCAACTACGTTGCCCCTGTAATCTTCACCCGTCGAACAAGTCCATCAAATAGCCGATACTAAGTCGGCAAATACTAAATACTTAAAAATATAAAATACAAATTTTATATCGAAAATTTTTATTGATTATTTTCAATTAATGAATCACTTATTTGAATAAATTTTGCATCAAGAAAATATGTAGATGCATACGATTGACTTTTAAATTGAATTAAAATGTAATTGTATCGTAATAAATATTTTTAGCTGCTATACATCTTTTATGGAAAAAATGAGTCATTTTGCATTTAAAACTTATTTTCTATGAATAAAATTATTTTGTTGATTCGAAAAAGAGGCGCTAGAAGTTCTACTAAATGAAACTATACGTTTGAAGACATTAAAAGTTTTAATTGATAAACATATTGAGTTGACATTTAAAATAATTAATTTTTCAAATAAATATGATCGTACAGCGTTCTCGCATGTATAATTAGCGATTTGGAGTTTTTAGATGTAGAATTAAATTTTATAGGAATACCGCCTCCCTCACGATTATTAATTTAAGTAAACAATAATTCGTAAATTTCTACGTTAGTGTAATTAATTATGAATTAAATAAATTATAACGAAACGATAAAATTATATAATAAAATTATTTTTTATTTTTTTTTATATAATATTTTATAGAAATTTATATATCTTACTATGTATGTAAATTATGTCCCGATTTTTTTAATTGGGAAGCCCATGATTTAAAAATTGAAAAAATGTATTTTTGAATTTTACTCGAGTGGTTGATCAGAATATATAAATATTTTGCCTTACATTTCTCAATTTAAACTAAAAGGTCAGAAATTATTAGAAAGTTTAAAAAACATTTCTCTTAATTTTTAGTTTGTAATAAATAATCCGTAAATGAACTATTTATTGTCGCGGGCAAATTCTCATCGTGCGGCTTTTTATTCCCGCGATTCGCGCTCAGTTATTTATTCTTTGCATTTAGAATGCTTGAATGAAAATTTATCAAAAACATCTCTTCAGATCGCAGTATTTATATGCGTGTTCATATTCTGAATTTTTTTCTTCAAGAAGTATAGTTAAAGATTAAGTTTCTCAAAGCTCTGTAGGCTTTGAGGTACACCATATTATCGTGACACTCGCGCTGAACACTCTTTTTTTGACAGACAGTTGTAAATTTATATTTTCTGAACCACCTTAAAATAAACTTAATAAATACAATCCTTTTTTTAAACATTTTTGTCTATCTCGCGTTGTTATGCTAATAATAGAATTTTGGTTTTCATATGATTTTTTATACATGTGTAAAGCCAAATATTCTACAAGTCTTCTTTTAGGTTTTTTACGAGAGCACAATTTTTGTTGATTCATCTTCTTTCGTATCCTGCATAGTTTAAACAGAAAATGGGATTTTTGATATCTCATTATTTTTTGTGCAGTAAAAATTAAGATTTTCAACTTTACAAGAAAATCCAAAAAGTTTGTATGATAATCTTGTAGGGTTTTTAAAAAGCAATGTTTTTCTTTACCTTTTTTTATATCGTACGTTGCTTGGCTTATAATTTTGATTTTCGATTGATATTACAATTTTCAGAATGCTATCACTCTGATAATTTTTTTTTGTATGAAATAAAGTCATCAGGATAAATTGTTTGGCCTTCTGAGTACTATTAATAGCCGTAAATAAAAATTTTAAGTATACAAAAATGGTCCAGAAATTTGTATTTTTATCCAAAATGGCTGGTTAACGAACTCATCCTTTGTTTTCGGACTTGTCGGACCTTTCTTTTCTTATCCTTTCTCAATCATAAATGATGAGAATGAGAAAAAATAGAGGCCCTTTAATTTTTGTAATTAATTTCAGTTTCTAAATCATTTGAATTCTTCAAAGTAAAATGCTGTTACTTTTCTCTGTAATATTGATATTTTATCC
>NC_046659.1:22042689-22046367 GCF_010883055.1 Belonocnema kinseyi | reverse complement strand
AAAAACTATGGTTCGAACAGGGGCTGGGGGTCAGTGGAAGAAAAGTTACGAACTTAGATAACATTGAGTATGTTTCCTTATTATTAACTTTTAAAGAATTGTTCTTTTTTTTCTCTGTTTTTAAGAAACCCCCTTTTCTCGTTTTTTTTCGCTTAAATCCTTTTTGGTAGAAAGTCTACTATTATATTTGTGGTTCGGAATTCAACTCGTTTGGTTAAAAATTCTAGTATTCAGTTGCAAATTTTATTATTCTGTAAAAAATGCAATTATTTTGTTAAAAAGTCATCTTGTTTCGTTAGGAATTCAAAAGCTTGGTTAAAAGTTGAACTACTTTGTAAAAAAAAATTATTCTTTTGGTTTTAGATTCACCTCTTTGGTCGAAATTTTAACTATTCTATTTTTAGATAATTAATCTTCTGCTGATAAAGAGTCATTTTTAGGCTGAACTCTTTTGTTAAAAATGTAAATATTTTGTTGAAAATTCGTTTTCTTTTTTGATAAAAATTAATTTTTTTAACAAACAAGGTGAACATTTTATTTTTGATTTAAATTGATACTTTTATTAAAAATTAATATTTTCTGGTTTAAAATTGCTCTTCTCGACTTTAAAATTCAAAAATTTTGTTAAAAAATAATATATTTTCTTGAAAGCTCATCTTATTTTGGTAGATCCTTAATACAATGCTGGAAAATTCATTTCTGTGATTAAGAATTCAATTTGAACTTTATCATTAAACATTCATATTTTTGGACTCTCCTTGATGTTTGGGGTTGACTCTTTTGTTGGAAATTTAATTCCTCGATTTAGTTGCAAATTAATCTTTTTTTTAACATGTAACAATTTTCTTGACATTTTGGGTTTTTTGTTTTGTTTATAATTAATTTTTTATCTGAAAATTAGAGATTTTACATTTTTGTTAGAAAGTTATACTTTATAAGTATAAAATTTAATTATTTGGTAGAACATTCTTTTGTTTTGTTGAAAATTCATCTTTTTGGTCAAAAATTAATTTTCTTGATTTTTTTATATCGTATTTTTATTAAAAATGCAATTGTCAAGTTCTAAATTAGTATATTTTGATTAATGATTTAACAATATGGTAGAAAATTAAAGCAGGATTCGTTTTTAAATGAACTTTTCCGTGTTTTTTTACGTGTTTGTTAAATCTAGTTTTTTTAAAATCATATTTCTGCAAGATTTACCTCTTTGGCTTAAGATTCAACTTTTTTGTTGACAATTTGTTTTTTTTATATTAAAATTACTTTATTTTTTAGAAAATTGCAACTTGTAACTTGTAACTTGCAACTTGTAGCTGGCAACTTGCAAATTGTAATGTATATTGAAAAAATTTAGTTGGTTGCCTTCAAGGTTCATTTAGAACTCAACTTCCTCGAGGGAGATGTATTTTTTACACCTGAGGCACTTGGATCTTATTGTATAGTGACAGATCATGATAAAATTTGGTTGGTTGCCTCTGAGGTTCACTTAGAACTCACATTCCTCCAGGGAGATGTATTTTGTATACCTGGTGCACTTGAAGGTTATTGTATAGTGACAGATCATAAAAAAATTTAGTTGGTGGCCTCCAAAGGTTCATTTAGACCTCAATTTCCTCGAGGAAAAAATATTCTTTGCACCTGGTGCAAACTAAATTTGTTGTAATGACGGTCGTGACCTACCAGAGTCGACCTAGGGTAGCGTTACTGATAGATAAATTTTATAGGAACTTCCAGAATTTATACTGTTTCAAATTTATATTATTCCAAAAAAGTAAATAACTGTCTTTAAATCATTCTCGCCAGACAAAAGTGCTACCAGCACGTGGCAAATTTCAAGTACCCGATTGAAAAAAATTGGAAATGCAAAATTCTCAATAGTTGTCAATCCTTTTGGCACAATTAAAAAAGACAAGATTGATATATTAGCTATATTGTTTCTTATCGATCTCAATTGATTATTTCTAGAAGGGGTGTAGAACCTTTTTCGTTGAAGAACTTTTTTCTTTCCACTTTTTTCGTCCCATGTGCCGTTTTTTTTCAAAATTTATTTTTTGTTTTGTTTTTACGCTTAATTTTACTCTTATTTTCAAGTTTAAAAGTAATTATTCAAACAATTATTTATTGTTAATTTTCAAAATTTCTAAAAATTGAGCCAGAAATGTCTTCTTGTTTTTAAATTGGTATCCCGTGCTACTTTTGTAGAATAATTATATAGTTTAGAGACATTTCTTCTAATTTTAAACAAATTTCTATTTATTTATTATGATATTTGTTTAAAAATTAAAAAAGTGATCAACGTATTTTTTCTATACACTCTACAGCCAGAAACATAACTGTATGTGTTCTATTTTATTTCCATTTTTTGTTAGCGAAAAAGAACTGCTTGAGCAAATAAAGGTTGTTTAAAGAAATATAAATTTATTAAACATTAAGAGAAATGTATCAAAATTATGTAATTATTCGACAAAACGTGGCATAGCATATTAAATTGAGAAAGATAATATTTCTGGCTCAATTTTTGGAAATGTTGAAGATAGACAATAAACAATTGTTTCAATAATTACATAATATTTTTAGAAAAATGTAATACTCCAAAAAATGATAAATAATTACATGTCAATCAGAAAATAAATTATTTTTTACATTTTTTGGGAACGAATCATTGTTAAAATAAATTATATTTCTCCAAACATTTGAAACTGGTTTAAAAAGACCTGGGAAATATTCAAATTGTCCATTAGTAATTACTTGTATATAAAAGGCGACGAAAATTGATCAAAAGTAACAATGATACGTAAAAATGTAATTTTTTAATTTTTGGGTCATATTTGGGGGGCTGCGGGGAGGGTAAGGGTGAGTTGGAAATAAAAGTTATTAGTATGGTTTTATTTCGTTGACACTCCTCTTCAATCCCTAGCAAGTTTTGCTAGTATATAGTATATAGACTATATATAGTATATAGTATATAGACCTTCCGGCTATCCTTTAGGAAAAAGTATAAGTATAGAAAAACCATGATAGGCCTATAATTAGTTTCCTATGATGAAATAATTATATAAATTATTTATATAGAAATATTGAAGTAATTATTGCAAAAAGTAGAAGATATCCACAGCTTTTAAGTTTCATAACCTTCATTCTAAAACAAAGCGTCTTTAAATAAGTAAATTTTTATGTACTATTGTGTGAGTAGTTCAAAATAAATGATTCATTTATACCTCCTTCTAATTTTTGCAATAACTATTTTAATATTATTAATTTATATAGTTATTTTCCCACATTTTTTCTGTAATTATTCCAATCATTATTCCTGTAATCGCGAAAAAATTGTTGGAAATTCATTATAGGAAAATAATTATAGGTCTATAATTATTTCCACGACCAAAAACCCTACGGAGCGAAAAGGCATTTAAGTGAGGAACAATTACGAGGGTGGATCAAATATAAACCGGAATTTTACAAATACTTTTCTTAGCCAATCGCAAGCACTCGCACAGTGTAGGTTCTTGTAATGTAGTGTATTAGGAGTGGGTAAAACGCTTGGTGAGCTGTTTGACTCAGTCAATTCGTCAGTACAGCTCTGAGTGAGCAACAGGTTCCAGCGTCCGTTGCACAACGGGTTATAATAAAGTTTTTAACTAAAGAAGGCGTTAAACCGTGCGAAATTTTGACTCGATT
>NC_046659.1:22041376-22042589 GCF_010883055.1 Belonocnema kinseyi | reverse complement strand
TTAGGTATCCTTTATCACGAATGGCAACCCTAGTAAAAATGTTCGTTAGGTTATCAATAGAAACTGTTTAAAAACATATAGAATGCAGATAGGTTTCTATATAGTCTTAAGTGGTTCTTAACAGCCTTTTTACTTTAATTTGGTTTTTAAAGGCATGTACTGGCACATAAATGGCTACTGGGATTAAAATTAACTTGAAAAAAATGTTCTGATAGGCTCTATTATGCACTGACATGCTTTTACAACACGACTTTGTATATTACGAAGTTCAAAATGCTTCTCTATGTTGTTCTAGCAGGCCTTTAATGTTGAAGTGGAATTCAATTTATTGGACTAAAATTCGAAGTTCTGCATTGAAAGTTGCCCTAGAGGAAATCTATTAGGTTTTGCTTTTTCACGAAAGGCACAAGTTCAAAACTGCTGCTCTGGTAGGTTCTATGAGGAATTTGATTGGCAAATCGGAATGAAATTAACAGGTTAAAACTCAAAATAATGCTTCCGGAGTGGCTCTACTAGGCAACTATCAGGTTTTGCTTTCTCGCACATAGCACAACTTCAAGATAGCTTCTCTAAGAGTTTTTATTCGGAATTTGAGTGGCAAATCGGAACCAAATAATTCAGGTTCTAAAAATACAGTTTTAGCCATGAATCCTTCAAGGTTATTAAATATTCAAGGTATTAGCTATCTATTAAGTTGAATTTTATCAAATGTTGTACAAGTACTAAATTGCTTCTCTAATAGGCTCTATCGGGATTGTTAGTGAGTAATCGGCAATAAATTAATTGGATTAAAATGCTACGTTCCTGGATAAAAATGATAAATTTTCGATTAACAAGTTTTTTTTACAATGTGCATTGTGCAAAATAAAATAAAGATTGAAATAAGTTGTAACTGGTAGCAAATGTGCTTTCATAGCTTATACATAATTTCTACATATTTTCAATTACAGATTAGGAATGGATATTGCAAATTAAAAGCCAAGTAAAAAGTTTTATAAAATAATTAGATCAATCGAAAACTGCATTTTATGGAGGTTTTTATATAGCAGAAAATGTATTTATTTTCTAAGATTATTAAAATGTTTTTTAATTGCACTGCTGTTTATTTTTCATCCGTTTTAGATATTTTTCAAACGGTTGAAATCTATAAAAAAGTTATTATTATTATTAGATTTTAAATTTTTGTTTCGTTTGTCATTGAGGTTATTAAAGC
>NC_046659.1:22011421-22041276 GCF_010883055.1 Belonocnema kinseyi | reverse complement strand
ATTTCGCATTAAAAACTGAATAAGAAAGTATTATAAAATTAATGGATAAATTAAAAACTGCGCGTTTTAAGGAGATTTTTGTATTGCAGAAAATCGCTTTTTCACCAAGTTTATTAAAGAATTTTTGTACTTGACATTTCTTCATCGTTCATTACCTTTAGATAGTTTATACTTTTTTTTTTAATATTTCAAGAAAAAAGAATGCCAAGCCGTTGTTTAAATAAGTCACATTTAATTTTACATTCTTTTTAAATATTTTTTTTTTATCGAAGTCCCTTGAAAACTTTCAATTTTCCTTAGAACTGCTCATTAATCACGACCGAAATTTTTTAACCAAGATCCATGTGCATCGATAGCGAAATGAGTTAGAGCGCGCGGTAGAATACAAGTTTAGGTAGCATAGGTAGGTTTCGCATCCTCAGTGAGTGCGATTTTTTAAAGCGTTTGAGCGTGCGATTATATCTGTAAGTACCGCATTGACAAATTATGTACCCAAAAATTATAAAAAAGAAGATTATATTACAATAAGTTAAGCAATTTTTTTTTCGTTGAGCAATCGGATTGAATATAAAGCATTTTAGATTATAATAAGACCCAATTAGAAAGTTCACAATTATCTAATAGAAACTACATAGAATCAGGAACAAAACCCACTTTCAAAAGTAATAGGACCTGATAGAAACCATATCCTATTAGATTCTATTTGGATTCTAATAGGCATTTCTAGAATACAACTACACCAGATCCTAATAAGAGCCAATTAAAAAGTTCAAAATTACCAAATAAAAACCACACGAAAACCGAATTTAAATCCGATTAGATTCCACATAGGTTTCACTCAAAAACCAATAGCTAATAGGTACGAGTGCCGAATACAGATACATTAAATCCTAATAAGATCCAATTCGAAAGTTGACAATTACCTAATAGAACACTAGATAGAACCAGGAACAAAACCCACTTTTGAAAGTAATAGGACCTGATAGAAGCCATATCCTATTCGATTTCTATTTGGATTCTATTAGACATTTTTACTAGGGTGGAGCAATGCATTTCACCATATTTTTCTTTTTCTTCATAAACTCAATTTTAATACTTATTTTACTCAAATCAACTGCTTTAAACTTTTGTACTCTTGTAAACATTTTAGGCTTACATTTTATAAAATATTATATAAATATTATTGTTTTTAAGAAAATTTCCCATTTAGCGGCATGTTAAAGTAGGGACACGTGCGAGAAGCGCCGCCATGCGGCGATATTTCGCATATAGAAACTCATAGCAACAAGGTCCAAAACTTTTATAGCTGAAATACCGATAGTCGGATAGGGCTGCTGTACATTTATTGCCAGACTAAGGCGTTTAAACCCACTGCTCCAAGAAAGGGGCCATGCACTCTGTGATTTACAATCTCCTTTTCTCCCGCGAGATATGTGCGAGTGAGTGCCTTGTTGAATGACAACTAAAAACTGTTCATGTAAATAGTTTCAATTTAGTTTGTCAATATACGTGCTTATTTATTTCTGTGTTTTTGTACAGAATTAAGTTGACAAATCGTGACCTGGAAAGTATGGGTAAGTAATACAGATTTAATTGTAATCATTAAATGATATAAAATGTGCAGATTGAATAATGTGACAGTATAATATTAGGTAATATGTTGTTGTGGTTGTCAAGCACTGGCACTCACTCGCACACTTCTCGCGGGAGAAAAGGAGATAGCAAATCACAGTGCGCATGTCCCCTTCCTTGTGAGCATTGTGTTTAAACGCAATAAATGTACAGTTACCGCAGTCAGAAAGAATGCACGGAGATGTATTTCCATATTATTACTCCGTGGAGCCGAGGCTACGCTCGTCCGCTCTCTGTTCATCAGTTCATTCAAATACGACCTCCGCGAAAAGGTACCCTTAATCACAAAATTTATTATATTGAAATTCGTATCTCATTGACAGAAAGTCTAGTACTCGGCTCGGTGCTGACACCTACGATTAGTTTTGCATCATGAACCTGGTTCTCCAAAGTAAATGCATTTGTTTTTATAATTACATATTATGTTTAACGTACAGTAAAGTACAGAATAGGTAAACACAGGGTCTAATTTACTATCAAATTAAATTTTGTGTCTCTGAAAAGCTTTTTTCTGTGAAAAATTAAAGAATTACTGATTTTTAACGCGATTACCAGTAAATACCGATTAATACAGTTATGATAAGGTATTACCGCTGTCAGGGCGAGCAGCGCCCACCAGCATAAGTGCACTCTACCCACGAAGTAATAATAAGGAGTCCGATCTCCGTACATACATTCTGACTGCAGTAACTGTGCATTTAGGGTCAGGCTTTCCAATGCTCATAAGGAATGGAACGTGCGCACTGTGATTTGCTATCTCCTTTTCCCCCGCGAAAAGTGTGCGAGTGAGTGCCAGTGCTTGACAATTACAACAACGTCAGAAATGGAGATTATATCAATTTTTTGCAAATTTTTGTGCGAAGTCAAGTAAGCTTTACCGTTGGAATTTCGAAAAATAAAAATCTAGCGGGAAAAAATGGCGTGTTGTGTTCCAAAGTATCAAACATCCTATTGGAACAAAAGTACAAAAGGAATAACTATGCTTTCACCTACTCAATTGACAATATTTAAAGGAACATAACCTCAGTTTTTAGTTGTCATTCAACAGGACACTCACTCGCACATTTCTTGCGGGAGAAAAGGAGATAGCAAATCACAGTGCGCATGCCCCCCTCCTTGTGTGCATTGGGTTTCAAAGACTGAGTCTGCCAATAAATGTACAGTTAGCGCAGTCAAAACTCGAGATGCTTTGTACAGCATGATCGGTCTCCTTATTATTACTTCGTGACTCCACCACAACCAGCCATCTAGGTTATCAGCGGCATATATAGGGAAAATAGCGCCCATGGCAAGCATGCAAAATTGTACACCCTTATGACAGACCCCTTAACAAAAATATTATTGCCTTTACAAAGATATTATAACCTTGACCAAAGATATTATAAACGTAGATGCGATACGGGTGTCAGAGTTCGATTTAGACAGGCGACGCGGTAGCGAAGAGTAGGGATATCGAGACAATGAGCCGGAAGCGCTGAGAGAAGCGGGAACTTGGAGTAGGAAGATGGAAGAGAGAATTTCGCTTGTACGCTAGGCAGTACTGTGTGACTGGAAACGTGGAACCCTACTATACTCACAGGTGGTATACGCCGCTTGTATTGTAGTGCAATTTTGAGCACTATGCGCGCTGTACAGAATATCCCTACAGTACTCCCCCTCGATTGTTTGCATGAACACGAAATTCGGAGACGAAGTAGAAATTCTGATCGTTCGCACGGATACAAGTATACATTTTTGGTATTAGATTAATGATCGTTTGCACGACGTTATAACTATAGCCCATAAAATTGCACATCTATGTCCTATGGAACGATTGGTATCGTTATATACTTTTTTGTTTGTTAAAGGAGTAAAAACGGCGAATACTCATGCACATGCACTTACCACATTCGAACTTTGGGGACCATGAGCCCAATATGTGCACATCACGCATATATACGTAACGTATATACACGTAAGATGCACACATGGGCGCATAGCCTACAAGGAACGAATGTGAGTGTAGGACTCAGCAAACGGCGCCTACCCACTAAATCTTAACTCCTTTTCCTGCCAACCGAGGACTTCGGAACCGCTTATCGCATTACTTCAGAGTCCAAGGTTGTAGGCTAGTACGCCGTGCTTCGGCTTCCAACGTTTCCTGCCTGCTTGGTATACACCTGCTATTCTCTGTCCAGGCAAGATGCTTTCATCGTCCTCAGTAGTACGGGGTTACCGCAGTTCGGGCACGTCGGCTTTTATCATCCTGTTTGGGCACTATCTTTTAGGTTAGGCGACCGGGTGGCTTCCTAAGCGAAGCTGCCTCCCTGAAGGTCAAGCACCTCATCGTTCCCGGAAGATGATCTGTCCGGGGTTTCTCTTCCTTTCCGGCGCAGAGGTAGCATTGCGGCGTGTTATCACACGCCGCTGCTCCATGGCCCTCTTTGCCGCATCTCCAATATACCTTCGTTCGGTCCGGGCCTTCACAGCCAGCTGCCATGTGGCCGAAGCCTAGGCAGCGGTAGCAACGAACCCTCTTCTGTCAGCTCCACGAAAGCCTTCAGAGTACCTCTGAAGGGTCTTTTCGTGAGGCTGACCTTAACATCTCCGACTTCATTATCCTTGAAGTGGTCTCTCACGGCCGTCTCTACCGCCTCTGCGTCTGTGGTACTGTTGAGGTCTAAGACCTCAACTTCCACACGGGGGACGAGCTCACGCACAGTACCCCCGTCGCCAACTGCATTTCTTATCGCTGCCGATAGTTCGGCTCTGCCCTTTCCTGTGGGTCGTAACTCGACAAGGACCTCTCCGTTTCGGGTTTCCCTAACCTTCTTGATTTTAACACCAAGGGCGTCAGGACTTGTCTTCTACTTGAGGCCCTTGAGGACACCCGCGTAGTTTAGACCCTCGGCCAGCTTGATTAGAACCGCCTCGGGTCTACTTCGCATCTGCCCACTCTTCTTCTTCCTCACCTTGTTGAAGGCAGGTTCTGCTACCTGTTCCGCTTTCTTCGGGGTCGAGGTCGTTGCATCCCCAGCGTTTTGCACCCTTAGCTTCTTACTCTGCGGCTTGGAGCAGCCAGCCTCAATGGGACTTAGGGTGAGCTCACTCTCTCTTTTCCCGTAGTGGGGAGCAGGAGCCATCGCGGTTTCTTTAGTTTGAATCGCGCTGTGGCTGGTGTTCCCGTTTGAGCTTTTCTCCATGCGGGAACTCTCCATTATCTTCTCAATTTTGTCAAGGTCATCACTAATAAAATTGTACTTCTTTACGACGCTCTGCAATTTATGAAGACCCTCCTACGTTAAATTCTGCACCTTCTCTACACCCCGACTTATCTTTTTAAATATGTTGCTCGTTCTGTCGCAGAAGACCTTCATGTCTTTCAACATTTCATTTAACTCTTTAAAATGATCAAATGCTTCTTAAAGATATTCACCCATTTCTTCATTACTCCCTATGGTATCATCCATAATTTGCTCCTCAGTTAGGGGCACATCGTCTTCAAACACCTCCTCAATTATACTTCGATCTTGTTTTTGTTGATTTTTCGCCATATTTATCCCACGAGTAGCTACGGAAATAAAGGTACACCCCCGCAGAGCCCCACATGCGGGGGTAAAGTCTGTCTACTCTAGGAGGCGACCTGGTATCCTAGAGGCACCGTTTGAGACACCACTCCCTGATGCCACTCAGTCCTCGGCACGGTTGCTCACGCCTTCACTTGGGGGTCTTTGTGTGTTTGGTCCGCGGGGCGTATTTTATTTGGCCCTACCCTCTGTTTCCAGCGAGCATTCCCCTATCCGCCACCTGGGGACGCGCCAAGTAGGGGTATCACCTCCCCTCCACCACAGACAACTGTGGTGGTACTTGGGTATCGTTAGATAATAGACGGTATTTGTTTGGTATCGATAGATACTAGTCGTTATGTGGTTTTTGTATCGATAGATACTAGTCGGTAAAATGTCTCTAACATCTATTAAAAATATCTCTTACACAGAAACTAAAAATAGTAATGACTAGGATTTTTTACATTTGCGTTACCTAAGAATTACTGACCACGTATTACGAGTCGCCACAGGTTGTAAAACGAGTTTTAAAAATTGCATGTACTTCTAAGTTAAACGACTGTGATTTCAGAGATTACAAATAAAGGTGCAACGCGCCTATTAGGCGAAAGAATATAAATAAGTTGCAATTTCAAGTTAAAAATACATGGCCATGGCAATGGACTTGATATCTTATACTTTTAGATTTAAGTCTATTTGGAAATAAAAGCAGTCGTTAACTTTGTGTAGCACGTTTATGTACTAAAAGTAACCTTTTTGTTAACATACGTTTTCAGTGGCGGAGCTATACCGGTTCCGTTAGCTGAATCTCCCTGAATTGGCAAAATGCTTTCTAGATCTTCGCGCATGAAATAAGGTGGTTTTAAGTGTTCGATGGATACTTGGCATGAAGTGCTATTAACATCGATTACGTAAACGCGATCAGAAGTTCGGTTTATGACTTTGTGCGGACCAGTGTAGGGCGGCTCCAGGGATTTCCTGACGTGGTTGCGCAAAAATACATGCGAGCACACCGTCAAGTCTTTAAATAAAAAAGGTTTTCGTTTAAATTTGTGACATGCTGAGATCGACTTAATCTTGCACATATGTTTTCGAAATTCTTCGACGAAACTATGCGGATACGGAGAGAAATCGTCGGGCAGTACGAATTCGCCGGGAATGCGCAAGGTGGTACCGAAGACGAATTCGGCGGGAGACGAACCAATGTCCATAAAGTTGGACCTAAGTCCCTGGAGGACAGTAAAGAGTGATTGTGACCACTCTTGATTGGCGTGACACATGATCGCGGCGTTGATATACCGATGCCACCGCTCAATCATGCCGTTGGCGGTAGGGTGATAAGCGGTGGTGCGGATTCTATTTCACCCGATTAGTTGAAGCAATGCTTGGAATACCTGAGACTCAAAGTGACTACCATGGTCTGTGGTTAAGGTTTCAGGTGTGCCGTAACGCGCGATCCACTGGTCGAAAAAGGCTCTGCAGATGGTGGAAGCATAAATATTAGAAATCGGTATTGCTCCGGGCCACCGGAAAAAGCGATCAATGTTCTTTAGGCAATAACGCTGTCCGTTGCTTAAGGGTAACGGGCCCACTATGTCCATATGGACGTGGCGAAAACGACCGTCTGGTGCCACGAAATTTGCCAGTAGAAGGTTGTTGTGGCGCGAAACCTTGGACTGTTGACATGCTGTGCACAGTTTGCACCAATCAGTGATGTTTCGCCACATGGAGGGTCAGACGTAGCGCTTCCTTATAACGCGTTCCTTTACTTTGGTATTTGGGTGCGCTGGATTATGAAAAAAGTGGAATATACGTTTTCGCAAAGCCAACGGAATGTATGGCCGTAGCGTTTCGCCCATTAAGTCGCAATAGATGGATGACTTCCCGGAGTCCCACTGAATCTTTTAGAGATTCAAGGAGCAGTTAGGCTCTTTGAGAAGAGCTTTAAGTTTTGCGTCAGCCTCCTCGGTTTCAGCCAGTTCGCAGATGCTGAACTCGGTTGGAATTTGGATTGCGTCCACTCGTGATAAGGAGTCAGCGCCTTGAAGCTTTGCCCCTAGTTTTTCTGCGTGGAGGAAAACTTCCTAGAAAATAAAGCTTGCGATTTCTATTCTTCATCGACCCTCTGTTCGAGGGAGGATCCCATGCCGAAGTCAGACGCGTCGGTGACAAGGCGTGTTTCAGCATTGTGAGACGGTTGAGCGAGGAGTATCGCTTTAGCCAGGACTTGTTTGACCTGCTCGAATGCTTCACTTGCCTTGTCAGACCAAGGGGAAACCCTCTTGTCGTTTTTACCATGCCCAGGAACCTTCTGAGTTCGACGACTCGGCTTAGGAAAGCCTGCGATAGCCTAAGACCTTCTCGAGCCTAGGTGAGCAACCTTTTTTGCTGATAGTGTAACCTAGGAAATCGAGTTCCGATTTACCCAGTTGGCACTTGGCGGTGTTAATGCGGAGAGAGAATTCTTTTAAACGCTGGAAAATGGTTCTCAGGTGGCTCTCATGCTCTTCCTCGTTGGAAGACGCAATGAGGATAACATCAATGTACGTTAACACGAAGTCAAGCTCCCCCAGGGCTTGGTGGATGTAGCTTTGAAAGGTTTGACGTGCGTTACGTAGCCCGAATGTCATCCTCGTGCACTCGAAGAGAGGTCTGGGATGGTTGCAGCGTTCAACCTACGGTAATCCCCGCAAACGCGCCATTCCTGGTTCCTTTTTACAAACAAGATGGATAGGCGAAGCCCAAGGGCTACTCGACGGTCGACAAATACCGTTCCTAACCAGGGCTTTGAACGCGGCTTTTGCCGCAGCCAATTTATCTGGGTGCAACCTCCGTGCTCTTACAGCAACGGGGGGGGGGGGGGGGGGGGGGGGGGGTAGTAATTATATGGTGCATGGCATTTTAGTTAGGATTTTAATTAGTTGCCGGCGAGGAAGCTGTAATTTCTGGAAATTCTCGTCAAATTGCGCAAAATGGTTCTGATCGGTCGACCATTTTAACTCCGAAGATTTAAGTGACCTTCAGGAAACCACTAGTGCTAAGGCCGGTTTTACTGTCCACGAGTTTGGATTCATATAGGTATGGGACTGGCTGAAATATGCCAGCAGGTCCGCTCTTGTGATAGGATACGGATCCGCAGCTACGCAGAACGTCCATGTGAATTCACGACGCAAGTCCAAGTTCAAACTAATGCATTTATCCCCGCAAGTGTGAACGCGTGAGTCATTGGCCCCAAAAAGCGCTAGATTGTCAGGCTTCGTTTTTAAGGTTTGTTTATCGGCAGGGAGCAGCGATATATCTGATCCCGTGAAAATTAAAAATATATGTCCTGAATCGCGATCGCGCACGTGGAGACGTTTGGAGTTACGCGTTCAATCGAGAGTCTACACTCGATAAGGCGATGTTAGTTTTTCGATGTCGAGCTTTCGGCCGGTTTTCACCAACAGGGTACTTGGCATTCATGCGCCTTCTTACGGCACCGGTCATGGTAAAAACATAGACCTCCCCTAATATTTAACTTACTGCGATTACGCGGGCTGAAGTTTCCTCGCAAATTTGACCTGGAGGTGGAGCGACCGCGTTGAGTATCGAGTTGAGCTATTTGATTGGAGAATTCCTCTAGCAGCTTGGTTTGCTGCGCCAATATTGCCACGATGTACTCTGTGGCAGATTGAGAAGCCGGTGCCCAGAATGGGTAAACCACGTTGCAAGTGTCGCAAGGGCCGACGCATCGGCGACTTGGGACATGGCCAAAATGGCGCGTATTGCGCTTAGGAGCTGCTCTAGGAAAATTGATTTGAGGACGTCGTCGCTACACGTGATGTCATTTACACTTCTAAGTCTGTTTAATAAAAGCGAAGGTTTCCCTTCGTTGACGACCTCCCCTTTTAAAAGCGGCCGCAGCTTGGCCTCGTTTGAGATGAAATAGGTATAAATTAATCTATCTTTGATTTAACTGTATAAGTTTTCAGGTTGGCGATTAATAATGACTTTTACCTGCGCGGCGATATCTGGGTCTAGCTGAGCAATGAGCTCTTGTGCTTTTGACTTTTCGCTGGCGATTCTTGCCCGCGTTAAGGCTGCCTCTACAATCAGGAACCAACATGCTGGGTCCTGCTTGTAGAATTTTGGCACCTTATAGATTGACTTAACCTCGGCATTTCGGGTCTATAGAATTGTTATTTAAGAGAGAAGCTTTGTAATCGCGGATTGCTCTGAAGACCCGGTTGGAGATCCTGGATCGGGCATGATTAGGCCGTTTCCAGGGTAAATTCAATGTATTTAAAGAAAGAGAGAGAGAGAGAGAAATAAGTGGAGCAGTGTGATGTTGAAATAAATATTGTTCCGTCCAGTAGTATTGTGTGGGAACAAGGGTAAAAATTTTATATTGAGTTATGATGAATAAAGTGGAAATCCCTTGAAAAGCCCCAGACTGCTTGACTTCTTATTTGTTTGAAAACTGTGCGCGAGGAAAATATTTGTTTAGAGCGAGGATGTCGAAAGCAATTTGCCAACCCGAAAGATAAAAAAGAATGAAAAATAAAAAAAAAATAAAAATGTTCATGTAATACGTAGACAGATTTTGACCAAAATACTAAATAAATAAAATCAGACAATACGAATTACATAGATATACACAAAACATATAAATAAAAATCAGAAATGTGCTATGAATGGTGCAAAATAAATACAGTCGGTGTTGCAGCACAGAGAGCCGGGTGCCAGTAAATGATAATCAATATGTAAATACAAGATCTCTGTGATAAATGAAAATGAAAATTTTGGACGAACGTGTAAGTCTACGATGTTAAATACTGATAAAATGTGCGCATGTTGCATCGACAATAAATAAATTGTGCAATGCGCTTGATGCAATGTCACGATTATGTGCGATGCGACGAAATATCGCAGTTGACGTATAAAAATTACGCAATCGTTAAAAAAGGCCATATTAATAAAAAAAAAACGTCATAATAGATAACGCGATTTTTTATAAATAAAAAGCAAAAATACTGCAAGACACTCGTTAGTGGGGTTCCTCTAAAAAGAAAAAAAGAAAAAAGAATAGTCAACGAGAGAGTGATAAAAAGATTTTACGCAATTTGCTCCAAAGCTTTAGTTGAAAAAAAGATTGGCGTCACTTTTTGAAATTTTGGAGGAGAGTTATTGGCGTCGTGTCGAACATTGCGAATACGATGCGATTGCTACACGCTTTTGTAATTAAATATTCTAAATTTATATAAATAGAACGGATTTCGTAATTCGTAACACTATATTGCCGAACTTGATTGAGATTGTTTGAACAAATTAATTTGCAGAAAAAAGGAAATGACGCGCGTTTCGTTCAGTGACGCTTAAGGACAGGTTTGGCGAAAAAAATGGTTAATTCCAAGAATAATTGTGCGAAGAAATTGTTGAACGGATGCTAAGTTTTATTATAAAATAGAAAAGTGACTGTTTATTGTATTCTCGTACTGTTACTAATGGAGTTCGTTGAAAATTTCATGAGAAAAAGAAACGAAATTATACGTTACTCCGGTCGCGTTACTCCGGAAATATGACATGTTAGCCTCGCTCCAAAAATTCTTAAGTTAAATTCGGAAAGAAAACACTTTGAGAACAAAAATAAAATACGATAACTTTACCGCTTGCAATGATGGTATTCTTAAAGAAATGTGGTTGAAATCCATACTGCTTCCTTTCGTTCAAATTTGTCCACTGTGAAATTCGTTTGAAAATTTTGCGTTTGCTGGCGTCCTTTAATTGTCCTCCAAATAATTTGCAAATTCCTTTCGTCCTTCCTCCATCAATTTATTGTATTAATTATTGCAGTGGTAAGAGTGTGAAAGACGTCTCGGTCCGAGCCATTGTGAGTTTTTTGCAGAATTTCGTAGTTATTCAAAGTTGGGGTCACCAGTTGTAGCGTTTGACCTCCGGTGTGATACGGCTGCTACGTATACGTTACGCAACTAATGGGAAATTAGAATTACATAGATCATAGAGCTCCCAAGTATCTCTAGTGGGCCGCACGTGGCGCCGCCTGGTGTTTTTGTTTCAAATGGGTAGGTGATTTAAGTTGAAGGACCACATATAGCTGTTTGTAAACACGCGAAAATTGAAATAAAATAATTCATAAAATATGTAATAAAAAGTGGATATTATAATTCAAAGTGGTTTTCAAGCAGTAAAGCTTGACATTTTTTGAAAAGAAAGAATTGCTTAAGGTATAGGTTTAGTAAAAAGTTGTTATGTGAGCAACAGGGTGGTCCAAAAATGCATGGCAAAATTTTTTTTGCATACTAGAGGGCAACGATCCCCTCATTTTATTCCAAATCCGAAAAAACAAATTCCCTAATTTTTTATTTTTCTATTTTTTTATTTCAACAGGTGCCGGTTTTGACTTGAAGTTTCCCATGTAAAATGGATGGGGAAAAATCACTTTTTTGAGTTTTTAGAATAATTTTTTAGGGTTTGAAATATATATCTGACCTTTTGAACAATGTATTCTCGTCGTTTTTTACTTAACATTATTACTATTAGTCTAGTGGAATATTTATTAACATTATTTTATTCATTTTCAATTTCTTAAACGAATAGAATTTGTTTAAATATTTTTTCAATAAAAATTATTAATATTTCTTCAGTGGAATATTTATCAACATTGTTTGATTAACTTTATTTAAAAGAAATTTTTTAAATCGAAATTATTACTTGAATATAACTGATAAATTAATTATTATTAAATTAATTATTGATCAGTAATTAATTATTACTGATAAATATTCCACTAGACCCACAGCAACCATTTTTATTTCAAAAAATTCGAAACGAAATTATTGACACAAATTTCATTTGTTTAAATAGTTTAAAATGAATGAAGTAGTGTTAATAAATATTCCACTAGACCAATAGTGATAATTTTTAGGAAAAAACCGAATTTTCGTAACATTTGTTTAAACAATTACAAATTAATAAACCAGTGTTATTAAATAATGTTAGTAATAATTAAATATATGTTATTAATAATTAATAAACCAATAATAATAAATATGCCACTAGACCAACAGTGATAATTTTAAGCAAAAAAATACGAGAATACAGTGCTCAGAAGGTTGATTTCATGAATAATTGACAGTTTTGGGTTTAAGCGTAGTTTTCAAGTACTCGCGAGGGTGTGTTAGTTGTCAACCCCATATGTCTGATACATAAAATTCTTCGTTGGATAATTCTTAACAGGCCCCTATACTTTCCCAGCACATTTTTTCAAACCCTAAAAATAGATTCCAAAAAATCAAAAAAGTGATTTTTCCCCATGCATTTAACATGGGAAATGTCAACTCAAAAGCGGCACCTGTTAAAATCGAAAAATTAAAAAAATTAAAATTAGGGAATTTTTTCGGATTTAGAATGAAATTGGGGGGATCGTTGCCCTTTAAAGATAAAAAGCGTTTTTGCGCCACCCTAGTGAACAATGTGGTCAAGCAACTCGACGGAAGTTTTTGTAGAATTTGTGGTGTTGTTTTGCGAGAAACTCCAGAAGCAGAAAGTACAAAAATTAGGACTAATTTTTACAATGTTACGATCGAGGTAAGAAAAATCACTATTGAATTTCGTTGAACTTTATGTAGTTACGTTGCATTATGTTGAATCCCGTTGAAGTAGCAACTACTTATTTACAGAGTCTATACAAAGTTCAAACAATTATGAATAATTTTTTTCAAGGATTTTTTTCGAATTCCATTAAATTTCATTGAATTTGATTGAATTCTATTAAAATCTACTAAATTTGATTGCATTCCATTAAATTCTTTTTTTCAATTATCTCTTTTCATTTATTTTCTATAAATCGCGCTGAAACCCCTAAAATATCCACACTCTTATCCATGCTGACTGCACTACGCGGCACAACAACTCACCTTGCCGTTCAAATTTCTCGTCGTTTGATGGCGTTGCCAACATACTTGGGAGCTCTATTGCTCGATCTTTACTGTTCCGCAAATGCGAACGATGTGTCAGCCGGACGGTGAGTGAATGTCGAGTGAAGCTCGATCAGACAGGCGACGCGATAGCGAGGAGTAGAGATACCGAAACGATGAGCGGAAAGCGCTGAGAGAAGCGGGAACTTGGAGTAGGGTGATGGAAGAGAGAATCTCGCTTGTGCGCTAGACAGTACTGTTTGACTGGAAACGTAGAACCCTACTATACTCACAAGTGTTAAACGCCGCTTGCATTATCCTTACATGCTGTATCGAGGTTCTGCCCTCACCTTTCTACGAAGTCGAATTCTTGTTTTCTCATTCTTCGTAAAATATGACGGTAAAGCAGTAGAAAGATTTTTTGAGTTTAAAAAGTTTGACATGTATCACTCCATTTTTGTTGCAATTGCAGAATAGGGGCGTGACCTGTTTTTCGGCTGGAAAAACAGTATTTTTCTGCAACAAAATATTAGAATCTTTAATTGAACGATAAATGAAGCGATTTGACGAAACAGAAGTTTAAAATTATTGTTACTTTTGTTACTACGATATCTCAAATATGGGTATGCCACGGTACCGGAATGATCATATTTAACTCACCGTTTAGGTGCTTTTAAACATCCAAACGGCCAGAAACAGCCCTTTGACGGGTCCCAAAAATAATGTTGTCAAAACCCTACCCTTTTCCAATGTTTCGTCGGGGCGGGAAGGCACCCTTGTGCCTAGTAAAAAGAATATTCCAACTTCTCTTTAAATATGATCATTACGATATATCGTGACAGAACCATATTTTTGAGACATAGTAACAATAATTTTTAATTTTTGTCTCATCAAATCGATTCATTTATCGTTCAATTAAAGATTCTAATAGTTTGTTATCAAACAAAATTTTTCTTCCAGTGAACATAGAGATGACGCCCCTATTCTGCAATCTAACCGAATTTTTTTATATCTATAGCTTGAGCCAGGTTTTCTGTACATAGTCTTTTTTAAATTATTTAAAGAGAGTTTTCTCGATAACTCAAATTTTTAATTTAAAAAAAAAATATTGTAGAAAGAAATTTCTAGATAAACGAGCGCTAAAACATTTTTCTTTGACAAATATATTTTTTTTAAATTAAATAATCAAATATTTACACCAAAGAAATAACCTTTTTAATATTTAAAGTTTTTAAACATTATTGTTTAAATTTAAAATAACAATAATGAAAACAAAATATATTTATGGATAAGATATTTTGGTTGAAAGTATACATAGTATTTTTTAAATTACAAGTTCTTCCGAAAAATCGAAATGCCAATTTAAAAAATTAATAAGAAACTAAGATTAATTAATGCTGATTTAAATCCTGTAAAGTTTGTTTGGAAAATGTTATTATGTTCGAAGGAAATTTAGGGAGAAATGTTTTCCGTGTGAGACACACGTGTATACAAAGGTTTTTTGTTTTAAATGTAAATTAATTAAAACATTTTGTTTATTTTTCACGATTGTAATTTATAACTTCTAAAAATGAATAATTGTAGCTCAAATACGAAAAAGACTAATTTTAAATTTATAGAGTTGCTATCATTTATATTGAACTATTAAAACCTCTGACCTTTTTTAAAAATTGTAAAACTCTTTTGAAAACTTTTTTAAAACAATTTTGGTTGTGATTTCTTAATGAAAGAATCAGTGCTATTTAGTCTCTAGAACAGCAATTTCAAAAATACTTACAACCTTAATAGTTGAGACATTTTAAATTCGTAGTCTTTAGTATATTAAATAATTTGCAATTGAAAGCTATTTAAATGTCAGAATTTTTGAATTGAAAGTGTTCGATAATTTTAGATTGACAAATTTCAAATTATTTAGTTACAATTAAAAATCGTATAAAATTGCAGGATTAGAAATGAATCTTGAATCTTGAATTTTTGTTCAAAAAGCTTGTTCCTGAATAAATTGACTCTTATTGTTTCCGATTACGTTCTGTGACTCAGGGATTATGTTTTTCATAGAAAACATTGAAATCTGTTTATTTTTCACGTTTATAAAATTGGAATTAAAGGTCATTAAGAGCAATTTTCTGTACAAAATATTGACTTATAAAGAATATTTCTCAAACAATAGAACGGATTTCTTCGCCCAAGATACAAACTTAAATTGTACTATAGTAAAAAAAACTGAAAAACTGTAGACGAAAGCCAAAGTCAAGAAAACAAACCTTTGTCG
Organism: Belonocnema kinseyi; assembly: GCF_010883055.1. Classification (NCBI taxonomy): domain Eukaryota; kingdom Metazoa; phylum Arthropoda; class Insecta; order Hymenoptera; family Cynipidae; genus Belonocnema; species Belonocnema kinseyi. Next base: position 22,025,911 of record NC_046659.1, on the reverse strand, counting down.
ACCTATAAATACTAATTTTATTCCCCGAAAGATTTTTAAAAAATCTCTTCGAAACACTTATATTGCAACAATTTTATTGAAGAAAAATATTGTTTATAAAAATACAAATAGTATAAGTTTTACATACAATTCTTACAATAAAAAATCGGTGTATCGTTAGAAAAATTCGGTTTTTTCAATGCCAGTCTTTTTAAATGGAAATTTGATAGGGAATGGGATAGGTGGTTGAATAATGCATTTCTTTATTAAATTTGTTTAAAAAAAATAAAATTAATCAACCAATTTTGAATTTCGCTGAAATCATCATGAACTTCCCAATTAAAAAGACTGAAATCGAAAAAATGAATCTTTCCGTCCACAGATGCCCACATAATGCATTTGTTTGTTAAATTTCTTTTTTTAATCATAAAATGTTTTAACTCAACATGAATGTTGCCGAATTTATTATGAAGATCCCAAATAAAAGTCTGATATCGAATCAAAAAAGAATTGCTCCGCCGACAGATGCCCCAATAATGAATTTCTACATTAAATTTGTTTATACTATAAACAATTATAACCAGAGAATAAATTTTTTTACATAATATTGTTTTGATTCCAATTTCTTGCAACATGACTTCAAAAAACGTGTCATATTTGTTTGTTTATAAAAAAATTGAAAACCTAATTCAAAAATCAGGCTGCACAACTCTCTTAGAAAACTTATAAGCTTCTTTCCAATTTTTTTTGTCGAAATCTGTGAAGATTTGTGGGCTGTACGTTATTATGAACCAAACAGGTCATTTTTCTTCCCAATGTACGGCACTCCTTTAGGTGCGAAACCAAAAAATCTTTTTTTATAATAATCTTGTGGCATATTAAAATAGAAACATTTTTCTTCTATTGACTTTTTTCATATCGTGCGTTATTTGGCTTAAAATGTTCATTTTCGTGTGTTTTTTTTAATTTTTAAAATGCTATAACGCTGGTAAATTTTGGTTTTATAGAAAAAAATTCATTAGGATACATTTTTCGTCTCTTCGAATACTATGAATATGCGTACAGAAAATGTTTAAATTTGGAAAAAAGTGGTCTCAAAAATTGTCAAAACACGCTCACTTTTGAATTTTCCAAAATGGCTGGCTAACGAACTTGACCTTTATTTCGTATGTTACAATTACCATTTTTTTGTATTGCGAAGGTAAAAGTATTTCATTTTGATTATTAAAGAACAGTTATGCAATCAGTAATTTATTTTAACAAAATAATCAAATACGCCGTAGGTTTCTGAATGTTTTAAATAAAAGAAAAAAGTTTGGAGCTTTTCAAGAATTTTGAAATATTAAAAAAAATTAAGATTACTGGTAAGATTTACAATGAATTTTTATTTCGAAAAAGTACATAACTCAAAGAAAATGTTTTAAAATATTTCAAAAGATTTAAAAAATTAGAAAAAAAATCTTAAAACTCTGCAGACAATTTTGTGTGCAGGATTTTACAAAAATGTTAGGAAAAATGGAAATCGGTTTAAGGCCATGTGACGAGGGGATCACGTGACCAAACCTGGTTTTCAATTTTTCTTTACCAACTTACGTCTAAACGAAATGAGGTATCGCTATGAAAGTTTGAGAAATGAAAGAGGAAGTAATAAAGTCCATGTGTCTGCTTTGCTCCGGTGGAAATTTTGAGAAAAAATTTTTTTGAAGAAAATACCGGCACCATAAATAGAAGGCATGCAAAAATGTGTCTCTGGCCCTAAATAATTACAATAGTGAAAAAAGTTTTTTTTTAATTACTATTTTGAAGGAATACCGACCGTGTTGTCGTCAAACCCTGCAAGCAATTTGCAATGTTGTCAAAGGGCTGGTTATGAGGTTTACGTTTATCAAAGTGGGGCAAAACAACAGAAATCGCTCACGCAAAACAACAAAAATCGCTCACGAACATTATGCACAAATAATGCAAAAACTAATGTTTGCACTTGAAATGCAAATAAAAATTTTTGGTCTGACATACGTATGAGTCTGGTATCAGCTGTGTCAAAGCAGCACTAGCGCAGCGAGTAAACCACTGCGAACTTCTAGGGGTCTGTGGATAAAAAAGATTGCATGATTACCGCCAGAAAAAGTTAAAAGTCAAACTTCTGCTGTAAAACCTAAATGTGTCTGTTGATAATCATTATTTGCATAAATAAACTTTTTTCTTCCTTTAACTCTTTTCAAGGCCACAAACGATCCTTTAATATTTATTAACATTTCCCGAAAAAAATTTCCGCGTTATTTAAACTTTTATTTTTCAATATAGGTGAAAAAATATTGATCTTAGGGCTGACTTGATCAGCTGTTATACTCATCACATAGCCTTAAAAGATATTTAAAAGTTCCGAAAAATTTCAAAATTAATTGAAAATATTTGACATAATTTAAAAGAAAATTAATACATAATTAAGAGGAGATATAAATTAAAGATATAAAGATATTTATTATATTTTAAGAGGAGATACAAAAATATGGGACCATTGAAAAAAAACGAAAGAGATGACTGAAAAATCACAAAACATGAAATCTACGGCACCTGAATAATAATTTTATAAAAATTGTATTAAAAATAAATTTAAAAACACGTGCGCTTTGAAAGACGAAAATGTTTTCCCTAAATTTTCTTCGTAACTACATAATAACATTTTTTAAACAAAATTTGCAGGATTCAATGCAACAAAGATTTATATCAAAATTTATTTTACTTATTTATTTTTGACTATTAAAGATTTCGATTTTTCAGAACCTTTTTGTATTTTTTCAAAATAGTATGCACGTGTTCAATTTTATTTTTCGTGAATTTTTCAATTCGAGTTTTATTATTTCGGGACTTTTATAATTTCGAGAATTTTATTATTTGGTTATTTTGCAATTCACGAATTTTGCCGGATGGGGAATTTTATTGTTCGGGATTTTTCAGTCGCTGTTTAAAAATAATATTCCCATTACTATGAAAATTCCGAAATTTTACAATTGTCAAAATATAAAAGTCCCGAATTGGAAAATTCTCGAAAATCAATAATCTTACCGAATTTTAGATTTTCCGACAGAAAATTTCCGAATTATACAATATCCGGACTAGACCACTCACTAATTTGAACAAATAAAAAAAAATAGTTTGTCAAAAAATATTTTTTTAAATAGGATATTAAAATATTTATACTAAAGAAAAAAATCTTTTAATGTTTAGTTTAAAAAAATTATTTTTTGAATTTGAAATAAAAATAATTGAACAAATTTATTTTTGGATAAAAAATGTTGTTTGAGAATGGGCATTGTATTTTTGTACATTACAAAAAACGCTCGCCTGGAATTTTATTATTTATTAATTTTCAAATTCGATAATATTGTAAACTGTCCAGAATTTCCTTATTCTAAAAATTTTTAATTCGGCATTTTCAGATTTCAGCATTTTATAATTTCGGGAAGTTTACAGTGTCGGGAATTTAATTATTCGGGATTTTTCAGTCGTTCCCAAAGATAATTCCAAAATTTAACAAGATTGGTAAAATTTCAGCCACAACCACGTCTCACGACCATGATATAGGTGGTTACAGTCTGTAACGGAATCAATACGACGATCCGGCAAACGTTTTGTGCACACCGAGGACACGGAACGACCCAAGGATGACCGCCTTCTGCATTTTCCCAGCAAGTGTTTTAGCATATTGTTGACACGCAGGGATGCTTTTCAGGCTATTAACTAGTAAATGCTTGGCACTTCCAAGAGCACCGATGATAAAGACGATTAGTTTAACAGAATATTGCGGGTGCAATCGTTGCAACTCCCTTATAAGGTCTCTATATCTCTCTTTCTTTTCATTATCCTTGGCTATGATGTTTTTGTCAGCTGCTTCCGAAAATTCGATAACGAACATAATTCGCTTCTCTAAGTCAAGAAGAACCATGTCATGCCTCGAGTGTGCAACAGGAACAATTGTCAAAAATATAAAGTTTCAGTATATACGGCACTTCTCATTCTCGACAATTGACTTGATTTCCCTAGGAGCATTTAGAGGAGCGATATTAAGGTTAATGCTGTAAGAGTGACAGAGATGGCAATAAAGCACACTAAGAGTCGCATTGTACCTTTGGATGTAGGTCAATCCCGCATGAGTTAGACAACTAGATAGTATGTGAGCTAAATGCTCGGGGCGTGCATGGCACGCCCTGCAGCTATCATCTGGAATGTCTTTGCTCAAAATGTGGCGACAGTATTTGAAAGTGGAAATGACACCATCTTGACTTGCCGAAATGACACCCTCCGTATCAGACTTGAATCCGGGTGATTTAAGGAAAGCAAAAGTTAGCTCACACCCCTAATATTGAAGTTGAGTTCGAGTGTTTCAGCAGCCTCCTCCGCTGCTTTGTACAGGAACACTCCTTTGCCCACTTCTTCGTGCTTCCTGTCCATTTTAAGAAGAGGGTCTCTTCCATTTGCGACTCTATGTGCTGTACCCAGAATAATCCTGTCGTGAAGACATTCAAGATTCAATATTCCGCCAACACCTTGACGGCGTGAGATGTAGAGTCGCGGAACAGAAGACTTAAGATGCATGCTTTTGTTCATGTGCATAACTTTTCATGTCACGATATCAAGGGATCTGAGCTCGTTCTTCGTCCATGGAACCGCTCCAAATGAATAGAGTACTACCGGAACGGCAAGCATGTTCGTTGCAGATACTTTGTTCCTCGCCGACAGTTCGGAAGATTAAATCTGCCGGATGATACGTCTAACTCAAATGCCATTTCAATTTCCTTAGTATATCGTTCAACAATTCCTACAGATAAATGTAGTTGCTCTTTGTTTTTAGCATAGCTCTTAAGATCGTCCATGTAAAATACATGAGTGACCTTGTACTTTCGATCTGCAGGTTTGCCGCAAAAATACCCGTCAGAATGGCGAAGTACTAGAGGTAGTGGCAATAATGTAAGGCAAAAGAGGAGTGAACTCATGGTGTCGCCCTGAAAGACACCTCACTGAAAGATTACCTTTTTTGTTGTTAGACGATTTTTTACAGATGAGATAGTAAATCTGGTTTCCCAAAGCGGCATCAGTCTCTATGCACCTTACGATTTGCAGATGGACCTTTAAGCTTTCCAAAAGACAGATGATAAGTCTATGGGAGGTCCAATCGAAAGCTTTCCGATAATCATTCCAGGCCATCGATAGGTCAGGTTGGTAGAATGCTGCATCTTTGCAGACACATCTATGGATGGGCAGGTTCTCCCGACTTCCCGCTACGCCTTTCTTTGAGCCTCGTTGTTCATACATTTCTTGCCACACAGGTTCAATTGCCCGAGCGATCCTATCATTTAGGATAGCTGTGAATATCTTATAAAGTGTGTTCAGACAAGGGATTGGTCTGAAATTCTTCGGGTCAGATAAGTTGCCTATTTTCGGCAGGAGTATTGTGCACCCTTTCACCAACCACTCCGGAATTGGCTCTTCCGACTTTAAATATGAGATGAAAATACAGGCCAAATGCTGATGGGTTGAAGGAAACTTCTATCACCAGAACGTCTTAATACAATCGGGTCCTGGAGTGGAATAGTTCTTTATCCCTATTAATACTTTTTTCACCTCCTCGGTAGTGGTGGGTGGGAATTCTTTATCAGGTGTTATGAGGGCATCACACAGTTCCTTGAAGCTATTTATATTTTCTGAGTCTTCGTCCAGGCTATGCTGCACTTCGTAGATTTCTTTCCAAAATACTTCGACCTCCTCTAGTTTGGACGGGTGGTCGACAGTAACTGGAGGATCTTGGAACCAACCTATCTTTATGGCGAGTGGATGCATTCGTCTTTTGGTCCTATGATCAACCGTTGTTTTTGTTTTATGGTTCGCATCAGCCAAAGCTTTCGCTACCTTATACACACAACAGTTGATAGCCCAGAAGTCGGATTTTTCGGAAAAATTTGCACGAAGCTCGTCATCCATTTCAGTCAGATCATTAGGCTTTAGAGAAACTTGAGTGTTGATGTTTCTCTGGGTCATAAAGCATCGCTGTTCTTCTATCGGATGCCTGCCCGCGGTTGGTCTTAGTATCGCCACTCTTTCTCTGTTGCCGGCTTTTTCTAGCTGTGGTAGAGTAGGCGTTCCGCTTACATGTACTATGTTTGATGTTGTCATTGTTGTTCCCACGAGAAGCTTGGGAAAGGGGTTCAGCCATCCCATGGACATAAGAAACACTGGACTAGGCATGCCATTGCGGGGTTGGTGCAATGAGGGGGGACATCTGCCATCTTTTGATGTTCAGAGACAAACATGGCAGCGCCCATATGTTTATATTTCCATGCACAGTTTGTCGGCAAAAATGCTCATGCGCATAATCAAGTGACACATCGTAAGATGGCGGCTCTCTCCACTCATGGAATTTTCCCCCCTTCCGTGGATTCAACCCCGCTCGCCCAAGTTAGGATGGCATGCCTTGTCCCGTGTTTCCTACGTACATGGTCCATCCTTGTAGAGCCCCGCATGCAAGGGTAAGGCTGCCTACTCTAAGAGGTCGCCCGGCATCCCAGAGCCACCGTTCTAGACACCTCACCCAGGTGTCATTCAGCTTTCGGCACGTTTTTCACCTCTCCGCTTGGGGGTTAATTCCTTCGGGGCCACCCGTGGACAATTTTCCGTGACTGCCTATTTATTTATGTAACCATATTCAGCAGAAACCCTTGGTACAGGGACCCTCTATCCGCAACCCAAGGACGCGTTCGGTGGCTTTGGCATAAGCCCTTCGGTTTGATTCTAGAGGAATCAAAACCGAATATATATATTTGTGTGTGTGTGTGTGTGTATATGTACGTGTGATGTGCACCGAAGAAAGGGGGCTTACTATGAAAAGTGAAATTTTTCAGGACGAGCGGTTGAAGACCAGGAAAAAAGAAACGATTAAACTGGAGCGCTTTGAAGTGTGTATCTTAAAATTCCAGATTGGCAAAGTTGCATTTAAATTTTTTTGGGACTCTTTGAATTGATCAGCTATTTGGACTTAATTAAATCTTCAAGCCACATTCGGAGATGTACTCGTTCTATAGTTTTAAGACATTCTGAATAGGAGAACATAACCTTAAAAAACTAAATTAAGTTCCAGTCGTGATTTACGATTGACATAAGAAACGCATTAATCGTTTCAAGTTCTTAAGGAAATGTAGTTTGAAGGATGTCAAACTTAATGAAGAAGTGCAGGTTACCTTTTACAGAAACGAATCTGCATCCTACAATTAATGTTTGATGAAGTCCGATGAATTGTATAATGCAGATTACGCTCTTCATTATTTAATTGTAGTGAATGGGAAGTGGCTGCAAGTAAATTTAAATAGGGAAATGCAGATGAGTTAGGGACTGTCCACTGCGTCGCGTACTTGTGAAACCTGGTAGTATTTTTATGTTGCATTTTAAATTGGGCTTAAAACCAATTTTAGCACTGTTTTTACTAGTTCAGAACAATAAAACAATACAAAAAATTAATATTTTTCGGAAACTAAGTGTTCAATGTAGAAATTGTATTGTATTCAGTGAAACAACACATTTCCTGTTAAAGGTGTTTTTGTCATGAAAATAATTATTTTACTATATCATATAAGCTTCAACAACCCATAAGCTAAAATGAACTTTAGTTAATGCATATAGCAAAATAATTGGTTCAATATGTAAAAAAATGTTAATTGTAGACGATCAGAAATTAAATATGAATTCTAATCTAACTTTTAGGTTATAATTTTTTAGATGGTAAATATTCCATGTATAAATTAATCAACATTTATTTTAAGTTCACTTTTATGTCAAGGTAAGTTAATTCAAGCTTATAATTTGTTTAAACATATATAATATACTAAAATAATGATTTTTTCGTTGACAAAAACCGTTTTCACATAAATCGTGTTTTTTCGTTGTAAAGGATGAACATCACACATATGTAACACTTAGTTTCCAATAAATCTTAATTGTTTTTATTCATTTAGTAGTTTGAACTATGCGAAATAATTCAGAAATGGTTGTTAAGCTCAAATTAAAATGCATCTTCAAAATCCTACTTGGTTTCGCGAGTTCACATTTTGGTCACAATGAAAAAAAAGATGGCGTATTGAAGCGAAGCGGATCCCAATAATATTATTACGATTAACCGTCCTTTTTAGTCAATAACGAAATATTTCTTGGTAAATCATAAAATAATCACATCTCCGATTCACTGCTACCTCTAATCTATCGTCAGCAATCTGCCATTCCTCTTTAAGATACACATTGCATTCTACTTGAAATACGATTGATACGCGGCCAATCGTTTCTTTTTTCTTGGGAGTGTTTTGATTTTGATTGTTTTTAATGATAAAAACGAAGATGTGGGATCACAAAAGCAAAAAGAGAATTTCTGTTTTAAAAATTAAAGCAGCTTTTCCTCAAGCTTTAAATTAAAATTTTCGGCCTAATCATTTAAGATATTTTGATATCTAAGAAATCCCTCTATTTAATCCTAACCGTCGAACCCTGACTAATTTAATTCTGACTGTCCAGGATTTAATCTTTTAAATTTAATTATTTTTACTCTTTTTAAAGCTTCATACAGTTTCCAAATAGCTATGGATTTTTGGTCTCATTCTGGGTTTTAATCCGATTTTCCTAGAATTCAAAAATCCACATATTTAAATTAGTGAATCGTCTTCACTGGATTTTAGGAGATTCTACAATCTAGAATCTCTTTTTGGAATTATCTCCCGAATGACAGCGGGTTGAAAATCCTACTCAGGTTTCTTAAAATTGTAGAACACTGACAAATGAAGAATTTTTCACTAGCACAGATTTCAATCAAATGAAAGTATTTTTCATTATTTTCGAACCTTATAGATCAAGTTCTTAATCTCCCGAATTAAAACGGGTTGACTAAGAACTTTATATACTGTCTCGCCATTCATCAGAGCCGTTCATCCCCTCTCTATTTCATGAATGAATGCGCACGCAATTTTCGATTTTCTTTCAATTAGATCTTGTTTCATTTAATAGCTTCATTCTTAAGGTACATATAATTTTTCAGTTTTGAATTCACAAGAGGTCATATAGTAGCGTAATATAAATATTGGTCTCCCATTCTGAATTTATAATTCTATTTTTATTTTAACAAATATTCTGAACTACTTCAAGACGAATAGTCTAAAAAATCCATAGAAATTGTAGACCACAACAATTAAAATAGAAACTAAATAGTATTAAAAAACTATATGTAGACTATATATAGAATGTAAATTATAATAAATAATTCTAAAATTAGTGGAAAATATATAAAATCATAATATAAATTACTCATTAACTTTTATTTGTGGTATTTATTAAAATAAACATATTTTTCAATGTTGTAAATGTCAAAATGTTTTAATTGGCCATTTTTAAATTTACTTTCAATCCAAATGGTTCTTGTCCGAGCTAAGTTATTATCAGTGCTTCTCGAGGGGCCTACTGAGAGCAGCTTACAGCGCTCCAAGTGGCTGTTGGCAAAATATATCGATGGAACTTTGTGGGTGCTATCTACGGGTGGCTGTGTGTAGAAGGGAAGTGACTTTTCTTGGCGGACGCGTCGTCTATATTTGTAATGGGCAACTAAACCCGCATCGCATCTACGTTAATAATATCTTTACCTAGACACGGCAAGTGGTGGTGGAGTGGAGGAAAAATATATATAGCTACTACTTTCGTCGAGTGTAATGATTCCAGAATCACGATATAGAGGCGCTTCGATACAGCGCGGGAGATTTTAAACTCGGAATCAACCAAATATTTCTAATCGGTTTCTCAATGTCTAGGATTAAAACTCTCCTCTTTTGAACGTAATGAAATATTCCCAGTAGAAAATTCCCACGATCACAGAAACAGAGATTTCGAAAGCAGCGGAAATCTGGACGAGAAAAATTACACCGTAAAAGTTAATGAGTGGGCTAAATCGAAAGGGTTCAGTGGCATGTTTCTCAAGAGGGAGGTCTGCAGGGCTTACGAAAGTAATAAAATTATGTGAAAGGACAAGTTTTTGGTAAAAGGAGTGTAGCAGAAAGCAGGAAATACGGGATTCGTAACAAAAGGCCCAAACGACAAAGCGCCCGCCAATGAGAGTCGCGCTCCGTGAAAAAGGCCCGCGAATCAGAGAGCGAGTAAGGGGCTGGTTAATGGATTTTCAGTTTGTAATATTGTTTCGCTATAGATAAAGAAAAGCACTTCTTTAAGATATTAAGAGATGGCATTACTTATACTAATTTTATTAAAAAATGTTTGTTGAGCTTTTGTTTGAGTTCCACATTTTTTTACGAGATTTTTTATGAGTTTAAAGGGATTATTCTAGTAGGAGCGACGGAAAAATCATCATATAAATTGATGCACAAAATAGTTTGCGGTTAAATTGATGTATATCGTACATGGATGAAAAAAAAGTTTTTGTATCTTAGATCGTAAAGATAATTAGCAAGCAAGTATGACCAGTAAGTACACATATTATATATGTCAAATTTACCTGTAACATAATGTTTAAATATAGGTTATTCCATTTTCATGAAGTACAATTTTAGTTTACAGCGTAATAAGTGTTAACAGGCAATTTATTACCTGTATACGTTTTTGTAACTTTGCAAATATAATACAAATCACATTAATTGATATGAAAGCAAACCAACCGGTATGTGTGCGGCTGGCTCGAGTTGTAGGCTTTATTTACTACATCAAAAATAAAATGCAATTATAGTTTTCCCTTATTAAAAAAAAAGAAAGAAATGATAAAAGCTCTAAGCAAAATTTAAATTACTTTAAATATTTTTACAAAATGGTTTATAACAAATTTAAGTTGAAATTGCTGAATTTCTGTGAAATTATTCTTTGTTCACAAAAAAATAAATTTATTATTAACGCAATAAAATATTTTTTCATCATTTTTGTTTATTTTTGTTTTTCACCATTTGTTTCAAATAAATTTTTTACGTAATTGATTATACTAAAATTGAGATACGCCGACGTCATTAAAATAATAATATACTGATAAACACAAAGTTATAAATAAATAAATGGCTGTTTAAAATACTCAACGAAATATCCTTTGAATACAAAATTAATTGTCTAAATTGGTAGTTAATCATTATTTTTATTAAAAAGTAAAATTATTCTTTTTATATATATATATATATATATATATTATATATACTAGCCATATTTGCCTGCTTGTTATCCTTGTAACTAAAGATTAAAAACGTTTCGTTCTCTTCGTTCTCTTTTCTTCTTTTCATCGGTGTTTGGTGTAAAATCTATAAAACAAGAAATTATTCCGGTGCGATAGAATTTTGAGCACTAAAGTACTTAAGGTGGAATAGTTTAATTTACAAGGACTGGGCTGATAGCGTGGGGTGATAATTTGCGAAAAAGAACTTTAAGAGAACCAACCATCCTTCGAAAACTTCAAAGCGGTAAGTCGCACGTTTTTCTAAATTTCCAGTCTTACCAGAGTCCTGTAGGCAGATTAGCGATTTTGTTTATCTCGGAAAAGCGTAAAATTAAAGAAAGGATAGAAAACTGAATAAGAATCGCGATGGATCCAAATAGTGTAGTTCCAAACGCCGATAGAGTGGACATCTTAGGAGACGTGGAAACGAATGAAGGCAATCAAGGCGCAATCAACGGATCTGCTATGCCGAACAGAGACATGGCACTTGTTCCAAATTTGCACGATTCCGCACGATCCTTGTCGATGATTATGGATCTTCCCCCAAACTGAAATGAAAACAGAAAACTGAAAAATAATAAGTCACAGCACATCAAATTACAGACGAAAGGAAAGACGAGTACCTGGTCATTTAAATGCGCATCATTTAAACGAGTAACGCTTTCGGCTTGTCGATGCAAAGCCGAGATCACCGAAGAAAAAGCGTCACGAAGACGAACCATATTGATCATTAACACCTCTTCCAAAACCTAGTCACCGATAGTGTCCTTTGAATGTCAAAATTTTAAGCAAGATAATGTTGAATTTCTTGTAGATACAGGAGCAGAAATTAGCGTGATAAAAATAAAAGAAATAAAATCTACGTTCATACAAATCAAGCGAATGAATGCGACATATTCGGAATCGGGTTGGCTAAAATAAAAACTATAGGAGAAGCAGAAATAAAAATAAATGGGGTGAAAATTGCGTTCCACGTAGTTCCAAATTCGTTTCCAATTATACAGGGTGGTTTATTAGGAATGCCCTTTTTAATCGACCGTGACGCGGTAATCCATGTAAAGTGTGGAAAAACAATAATGGATATAGCTACTATCCCTTTTCGCAGAGCAAAACGGTGAGACTCCTAGCGAGAACACGACGATTAATCTGCTTCTCGGTAGAGAATCCCGATTTGACGGAAGGGTACTTGCTGAGAATCCAGACTGGGTCCCGCATATTTTTAGGCAAATCGTTAGAGTCTCAGCAAGATGGTTGTATTAGTGTTTTTTGCGTGAATTACACCATTGAGGATATCGACCTGACAATTGCCGCCGGAACCTTAGAAAAGTTCGACGTTATGAATCCCGCCCCTGAAATGTCCCTAAGCCCCAGAAAGGTAACGAATCTCGCTCAAAGTCAGCACTTAGACCAGGCGCAATATTAAAAGTTTTGAATATAGGAGATTTAGATATCGAACAACAAGACAGCTTAATAAATATCTTCAAAGACTTTATACTAATTTAAATTAGCAGACGACAAATTAACTAGTACGACAGAAATAAAACACAATATAACGACAACAAACCCAGAACAGGTACACGAAAGACCTCACAGATTCACGCCTGAAAACAGAGAGAGAGAGAAAGATCAATAAGCAATTTTTACCCCCTCCCTAATATAACGGATATCTTAGACTAGTAAGGTGTAGTGAAATATTTTTTGGTGCTAGACCTCGCTTCTGTATTTCATCAAATCGAAGTAGAGCCCGCAGATAGACACAAAATAGCCTTTTCATCACCTTTTGAACAATACGAGTTCACTAGGATGCCCGTCGGTCTCAAAAACGCCCCAGCTACTTTCCAGAGACTCATGGACCGTGTGCTCTCCGGATTTCAGGGGATAGAAATGTTCGTGTATATGGATGTCATTCTTATCTATAGCAGCTCCCTCGAAGAACACTGTATTAAATTAAAAAACCTTTTATCGAGGATGAAACATGCAGGGCTACTTCTTCAGACCGAAAAATGAAGGTTCCTCCGGAAAGAAATAACGTATCTCGGCCATGTAATTTGAGAAAATGGGACAAGACCCAAATCATAGAAAAGTAGAAGCGGTGAAAAATTTTCCTCAACCAAAAAATAAAAATAACATTACAAAATTTCTTGGGTTAGCAGGGTATTGTCGCCGATTTATTCCTGATATCGCAGAATTAGCTAAACCTTTAACAGAGCTATTGAAATAATCATCTTCTTTCTATTGGGGAGGAAGACAGCAGGAAGCCTTCCATAAATTGCGTGAAAGCTTATACACTTCACCTCTTCTTCAATACTCTGACTTTACTCGCTCCTTCATAATTACTACAGATGCGTCCGGATAGGCACTAGGAGCCGTACTTAGTCAGGGCCCAGTCGGAAAAGATTGGTCTGTAGCCTATGCCTCGTGATCCTTAAATCAAGCCGAAACAAACTACTCAACAATCGAAAAAAAGTTGTTAACAATAGTCTTCGCTGTGAAGCATTTCAGGCCGTATGTCTATGGGTGTAAATTTATCGTGATTACTGATCATAGACCCTTGATTTGGCTGCATAACTTAAAATATCTCGTTTCTTGTTTAGTCAGGTGGAAAAGAAAGCCAAGGTATTACGAATTTGAGATCCGAAATAGACCAGGAAGGGTTGGTTCAAACGCAAACGCTCTCTCTTGCAATCCAGTCGACATTAATAGTGTATTTACAAGCCTGTTTACAGGTCGCCAGTCAGCATAAATGTCATAAGAGTAAAAGAGATAGAGAGCGGAAAGTTCAAAAAAGTACCCTCTATCTCTTTCCCTCTTATGATTTTTCTGCTGGCTGACGGCCAGTTGACAGGCGTGTTAATACACCATGATGAGCAGAAAATCTATCCCGAATCCACCCTCCCACCCACCAAAGAGTTTCATTGTTGGATACTGAACGTGCATGGTCAATTATTCGACGCAGACTCTTACCTCGCTGACCATATTCCAATTCTTGAACATTTTATAGAAAAGGCATTTGTAAGCTCGTTCATAGCGGAAGAAAGAGAGAGAAAGAGACGGTCGTACAGCGAGGTAAAGATTTTTGAAGGAGACAAACATGGTTGTAGGCTGCAGTTGAGAGAGAGAAATCACTGGCCAAGACGACAAACATTAAGGTCGGGACTACTTCACCAATGAAAATGAGAAGAACGACATACAGTCTGTCAAGTTAAAGCGTGGGTGGCTTTACTCGCAGTCGGTAAGGTGTATCGACATGATTTTGGTGTCAAAATATTAAGAAGAGCTCCCTC